>NC_080473.1:612500-812500 GCF_030265055.1 Doryrhamphus excisus
TCCTTTTTGACCCACGGGTAGTGGATGTCATCTTCACGACGTACCTACGAAGGCTGGGCTCACACTGAATCCGTTGCGGCTCCGGTCCTGATCCAGTCAGGCTGGCTGCAAAATGCCACTCAAATCACGCTTGTGAAAGCAGGTGTTCACGCGATAAGTCGCCTTGTATACAGGAAGCTCTGGTAAACAATAGCCGTATTTGTCTGTTATTTTGTGCCTTTTCACTTCATCCAATGAGTACAAGACCGTATCTTTTCAGGTTTATTATTGTAATTGTCTTGTTTGTTCTTTGAGTGTGGAGTGCTGATAGATATCTCGTTAACTTGACCAGAAAGTGATGCTAATGATGTCTTGCCCTCCAAACCCTTTTTGTGCTGTTTCATGAAACTGAAGCCTTACAATGGTGATCCCATCGCAGGGGTCTCCTGGCACGCCAGATGAAGGATTTTGAGTAGCTCACCAAAGACTTGAAGAATAACTCTTGCTAGTTTTTTTACGAGGAGGGTTAAATTCAGACTTGATGAGCAGAAAGTAGCATGAAGTAGCATGAAGGCTGTTCATGAAGTACTTGAAATTATAGCGTTGCCACTCATAAATATAAGACAGTTGGCAGCTCTAATCGTGATGAGAGTTGGACACCCCTGCCACCTCCACACCAGTCAGACACAGGACACAGTTTTTGTTCATTAAGATATTTGTATAATTTTATTCTGTAAATTTTGGTATCATCATATCAAAATCCAATGGGGATCAGTATTGGCTGATTTCCATCATGGAGCATCCCTACTGCAGTTGTATCTTTGTGGAGGGGGGCACATTTGACACAGCTCATCAGAGTGTCCAGGTCTGCCTAATATTGTGCCCAGCCTCCCATTATAACACGGTCCTACGCAAATGACATGGAGCGGACCTTTGATAGGTTTCTCTCGTCCTGACGCAACAAATCCCCATCCCTGCCTGACAGTCACATGGGGGACTTTTCTCAGAACCACTGTCACATTTCAAGCGGAACTGAATGGCGTTCAGTTAGTCGGCCGCATCAGTGATTCTGGGAACATCCGAGTTGTTTCTCAGCTTCCTGCGTCCTCTCCTGACACACACACACACACACACAGTGATTCTACTCCAACCTTGTTGTCTTTTCAAACGCTGTGTAACATCCTCTACCGTGTGATTGTCTTTGAGAGGGAAATGAAACATGATGGCCTCTGATTGTGTGCATTAGTGCATCTAACGTGTTAAAATTAGCCCAGCCCTGAGGCTGGTGGGGGTTAATTCACCTATCATTTGTGGCTCTGGCAGATACGTGGGAGACATGTTGGCCTGGCTGCACCAAGCCACCGCCTCTGAGAAGGAACATCTAGAAGCTCTGCTCAAGCAAGTTGCCCTGCAGGGTATGCTTAAAAAACGATGAGCGCTAAGCCAACATGATGTTCTGTGTGGATTCATTAGCGATGCACTGACGTCCTCTCCCAGCAGGTGTGGAGGAGAACATGCAGGAGGTAGTTGGACACGTCACAGAGGGAGTGTGTAGGCCTCTGAAAGTGAGTAGACGGCAACTGATGGCAGGATGCTGGCACGGTCTGACCCCATTTGCGTTGACAGGTGCGGATTGAGCAGGTGATTGTGGCCGAGCCGGGGGCGGTGCTGCTGTACAAGCTGTCCAACCTGCTGAAGTTCTACCACCACACAATCAGGTTTTTATCTCGTCCAACTGTTTGCTGCCTCTCTTTCACGGAGCAGTGTCCATCAAGTATATGTGTCTACATGTGGTCTGCTTGTGCAGCTCCATCGTGGGGACCAGTGTGGCTTCTTTGCTCATGACCATGGAGGAGATGCACATGCTCAGCAAAAAGATGTTCTTCAACAGCCTCAGCCTTCATGCAAGCAGACTAATGGACAAGGTAGAGTAGAAAAAGTTCAAGGAGACTCAATTTATATTAATAATGGTCCCATAGGAAATAATGGAAATAGGAATGATCTGTTCCAGGGTCAAACTGTCACCATCATCAAACATTTAACTATATTTCAGCATTATTCGCTACCATACAAGTCCAAGTGTAAAAAGACGTTAGCCACTTTAAAAAGAAAAGTCTCACTGCTATGAGTGGTAGTCACTCCACATAACTTTAATGCTATGTTCACATTGCAGGTTTTGATGCCCAATTCAGATTATTTAAATCTCACCTTCACATGACCAAAAACTGTGTAAGATCAGCATTCGGAAAGTCATGTGCATCACATTTCCATGTGTTTATGGAAGTAAAGACTGCTGCAGTGTGTGCTCTAGTCATACCACTGATTTCATTTCCGATCCGATACTGGGTAAAATTCAGGCTGGTATCAGCGATATCCATCCGATGCTTTGTTCAAATACACAATTTGTTTAGTAAATTTGAAAAAGTAGTGTAGAGTATGTATAAAGAATATAAGACATGATAGTCGTTTTACATACAAACCAGGTCGGAGTCGCATCTGGAAAAAACAATCGCTGACGTGAAAAAAATCCGATCAGGTCACATATGAGCAAAAATAACCTGCGGAGTGAACATAGAACATTCAGCTTCAGCATGTTGTATCATCAACTGGCAGTCTATTTATGGACCCCTTCAAAACATTTAACCCTCCTCCATGTTAGCATTTTGTAGAATTGGCGTCCCAGTATGCCACGGCTCAATCTCTGCTTCCAAGTAGCCATCCACTCAGGTCTTGATCGATAGCCGTTATACCGATGATCCCAGCAGCCTGCTGCTAATCCAATTGAAGGCCCTCTTGGGTTTCGGTGTCAATTCCAGCTAATGCCGGGAACACAGCCTTCACCTAATTATCTCTATTAGGGGGACAAAAGATGGCCAACTTTTATTTGTGTGTGTATCCTCGGGAGAATTGGATAGAACCCTCTTCATTAAAAGCACAACTCACTCACAACTAATGTCTTATTTCATTTTATGATGATGGTGATGAAGCTTGCAGGAAAATGTGCATTAGCGTGTATTTACTGTATGTGTAGAAAGTGCTTGTTTCTAGTTGCACCGCCCGCATCCTATTTTTCCACCCAGGTGGAGCTCCCACCTCCTGACCTGGGACCCACAGCTTCCCTCACCCAGACCCTGTCTCTCCTCAGGGAGGTACTGGCCTCTCATGACTCCTCCGTGGTTCCCTTGGGTGCACGGCAGGCTGACTTTGCCCAGGTAAACACTTCTCCCTCCCAGCCATCCCGAGTCATCCCAGGTCGCATGACAATGTGCCCCTCCCAGGTACTCTCATGCATCCTGGACCCCCTCCTGCAGCTGTGCACCGTGTCGGCCAGTAACCTGGGCACCGCTGATATGGCCACCTACATGGTGAACTCGCTGTATGTCATGAAGACCACGCTGGCTCTCTTTGAGTTCACTGACAAGAGGCTGGAGATGCTGGAGTTCCAGGTACAGCCGCGCTCGGCTTGCGGGGTCCCATCAACAATGGATGAGAAGTGATAAACATCTTATTGGTCATGTTCCAGTGGACCATCTACATGTTCAATTTTAGCGCCTCTTTTCCATCGCACCCCGGTGACGCTCCACCACGCTTTGTTCCAACCACTCTCTCTTGTTCTGCAGATCGAGGCCCACCTTGACACGCTGATCAACGAGCAGGCGTCCTACGTCCTGACCAGAGCCGGCCTCAGCTACATCTACAACTGTGTCCAGCAGCACAGCGCTGAGCAGGTCTCACATGGCACCACCAAAACACACTCCCAACCTACCCGCGTACAGCTCCATACTTTCTTTACTGACGCCGTCGTATTGCCACACCAACAAAACTTTCCTATTGGGTTTTATAGCAAAAAGTATCATGGTAACCATGCTTACCAGGAATGGTTTTATTATCACCACCAAGGAGGTTCTGTTGCTGTCAGCGCTTACCTTCATTTATTTGATGCAACCTGTTTGCCCTGGCTCATAAACACATAGGAACGGGACTCTGTGAATGGAACGTATCGTTCCAACTTTGTCCAGTAGATGGCATCATAACTCTGCTTCTTTTGACTCGATTGGCGGAACAAGTGGCTTTTATTGCAGGTTTGAATGATCTCACAGCAGGCACAGTAGCACAGGCTACCTGTTTCAGCGGTAACCCAAGCAAACTGAAACTCAACTTGGAGCCCCCCCACATCACTTCCTATATTGGGTAATAGTCAGACTATAGGGGTGCTATTTCATGTCTAGAGGGATCTAATTATGTTAAAACAGGTTGGCTTTGCCCTAATTATGTAAGTATGCTATTTGTAAATAAAGAACCTGTGATAAGTGAGGGATTACTGTCTTGGGACCCCTCTGGATTCTGTTTGTAGTGACTTTCAGGACTTTCGCAGTCCTGCTGTGGGCCCCACTTTCATTCTCAGATGACTGCTTCTTGCTTGTGATATTAAAAAAACAATAAGCAAGAGCAGAAAGTTGATTTGAACATATCACTTTTTGTCTCAGGAATGGCCAATTGTGCATGTTAGACGATGGCCCCCACCACAGATACACTGCAGACTGCTGGGACACACTGCAGCAAGTTTTTACTTATAGCATGTTAACTGCAGTTACTCATTTATCTCACTAATTATGTTACCATCATGAATGCATGCGCCACATTTCTCTGTTATGACGGCAGCCACAGTAGCGCCCCAACAGGATCACATGGTCTGCTACTCTTTTAGAACTTGTATTTGACGTCAACACATCGCCAGCAGTGTAGTTCCAACACCAAACATTTATCTACGACTCACAAACACATCTCTCACGCCTCGGCTCGTCCTGGGAACGACACTTCCTCACTAGACGACCGCCAGATGTGCTCACAGACGGTCGGAACATCACAGCAACCTCCTTACTAAGTGTTTAAAATGTGTGTAAAAACAGTGGATATCCTTATCACTCACTAAAGTAACTCTTACTGCTGCACTTAAGCGTGCTCGGAAACACGTCTACACTCAAAGCGTGTCAGTTACGTGGTGTGGTGTCTTTAAACGCAGCCCTTTGTGGCTCATAGTAACGCGAAGAGAGTGATTTAGAACCATTTAGAAGAGTGATTTTGCCACTGCGGGAGACTAGCGTTAGGCAAATACAACATATGATGAAATATTAGTTCAGTTGGAGGTGTTAATTCGTTCATCATTGTGTTCTTCATAAAATACAGCACAAATGGGCATAGTTCACACAGTGGCGAACGGTGATTAATCATGATTGATTCTTTCGAAAAGTGTGATTAATTTGATTGAAATTTGTAATCATCTGACAACAAATTCCTGGCATTATAGAAAAAAAAAAACATCTTACCAAATATCTCATCTATTTGGCAGCAGTTTAACAAGTCCCGATGTTACATCACAACAACTGCTTCTGAGTTTATGTGCTTGTGTCGCATCGCCTTGTATCCAGATGAACGTTTGGATTTGCAGTAACCTCGGGCTGCTGTTAGCTATTAATTATTCACATGCGTTGCCTTTTATGGGGCAAGGAACCATATCTGCCAACTTAACACGCCTTATTCCTTATTTTAGGGCACTATAACCATATAACGATAATGACTACAATTCAAAAGTGAATGAATTGTGAAAAAGAAAATAATATTATATTGCAAGATACTCAAATAAAAAGGTCTTGTATGTCAACAAGTAGCTGTTGCCATGGTGATCATATGGCCAGCATCTGTCCTGCATGCTTGTATTCCTCGTGTTATGAATCCATGTCAAGCATTTCATTCAGACGGGAACTTCCAGTGCCCTTTGCCACTGTTGACTGACACTCATACTTGTGGCCACACATGCAAGCCTTGAAGGGCCCGGGTCACGCCGGGACGCACCACACCCCGCCACACCGCAAGCCCGACACAAAAGCTCGGTCGTGAACTGTCCTCCTCTTCTCGGGTGGCCTCGGCCTCTCCCAAAATAGACAAGATCAAGTCAGTGTGAGCGTCTATTCTCGGCCTTCAAGGTTGACTTTCACTATCTGGTCAACATTTGGTGCCCTGTCATTTTCTGCGATACGAGAACAGAATATGTTGCGTTTATTGCTGGGAATTCAGGTGTTTTAAGGCAAGCCAAAGGACTAAACCTAGTTGTCCTAATAGTTGTCTTAGTTGCCTGTCGGCATCAGTCGTGCTGCATCCGAGACTGCAGGGAAGTAGGAAATATCCCACTTGGAGCTGACAAGGTTCCAGCGAAACGTCAACAAAAACATGGCTGACGACTGTGATAAGCAAATATTTGTTTTGTTTGTGAGGAGATAATTTGACTTGACAACAACGCTAATCTTTCATGGCAGCCTTGATCATGTTTTTAACAAAGAAGTCTTTTGTGTCTTTGTGCCACGGTTGCATGTCCCTGAGTTTACATCTACAACTTCAAACATCTGTCCAATGTGAGTTTTCTGGAAAGCAGCATTAGTGGGTGATGTGTTTTCCTGTTGTGTTCAGGGGCCTCTATCCCTCCTGCCCAGCATGGACGTCTCATCAGTGAAAGCAGCTATGGTGAGTTCATATGCAATCATTTACTCATTTTTTGCGTGTTTGTCACATTCAAATGTTTAAGATCATCAAACTCATTTCAATATTAGTCAATGACAACACAAAATACAGTTTTAATGAAACCTTTGATTATTAAGGGAGAAAGAAAATCCAAACCCTCATGGCCCTGTGTGGAAAAAGTGTTTAAAATATAATTTAACTGTGGTTTGTCACACCTTGGTTCAATTTCTGGAGCCACACCCAGGCCTGATACCTGCCATACCTGTTCTCAAAAAGAAATCACTTAAATAAGACCTGGGCTCTAAAGAAATTTAGGAGCAAAGGAGAAAGAAAGTCTCAGTGTGGAAAACGTTAACAGTGTTCCCTTGCGACGTCGCGGTTCACCTTTCATGGATTTGCTATTTTGTGGGTTTTTTTTTTATATTTCTAACAGGATATGAATGTCTTTTGCGTCCTTGTGGTGTACGTATTCGTGATCTGATTAGTGCTATGTTGTATGCTTGTTTTTGTATTTGCTACTGGTACCAGTAGAGGGTGCTGTATAGTCATACTGATTATGTGTGTAGCTGAATCTCTCTGTGTGTTTAGTGTCTGTACAAGCAATTAGTAACCCTTAGCCGACAGATATAGAGCCATAACAGTCCATTTTTGGCTGAGGGAGACCCTGCCCATTGTGTTGTGAATCCTGTGTCAATCTCCCTTGTGCCGTCGCTAGCAAACTGCTTGAGCTGCTTGCTCTTCGCTAATAAACGATAGAAGAAGAAGCCAAACGGACCAAGAATCTTTGGTTCAAATGCAGCTGGAGGAATGTGTTTTAACAAGGATACAAAAACACTGCAGCTGAATTGCGCCAGGACGAAACACAGTCAGTGCAGTGAATATAGTGAGTCACTTAATAGCTTATTGTGTCAAATCTAGTCGGTTTATCATTAAAATGCGAACAAAATATGAACCTTGAGAATGGCTATTTTGGGAACCTATACACCATGATGAACAAGGGAAGGCTGTAAGTCATTTCTAAAGCTTTGGGACTCCAGCCAACCACAGTGAGAGCCATTATCCAGAAATGGCCAAAACATGGAACAGTGGTGAATCTTCCCAGTAGTGGCGTGCCAACCAGAATGACCCCAGGAGCACATCCAAGAGGTCACGAAAGACCATACAACAACATCCATTTTGGGTGCATCCCATTACATCTGCCGTTTCAGTAAAAGAACACCATAGCAACAGTAAACTATGGTGGTGGTAGTGTGATGGTCTGCTACTTCATAACCTGGAAGACCTGCTGTGATAAATGGAAACATGAATTCTGCTGAAGTACAATGTCTGACCATCTGTTGGTGACCTCAAGCTGAAACCAACTTTGGTTGAGCAGCAGGACAACGATCCAAAACACACCAGCAAGTCCACCAAAGCAAATGAAGACTTTGGAGTGGCCTAGTCCAAGTAGTGAGCTGAATCCTATTGAGATGCTGTGGCGAAAGGCGTTTGATGCTGGAAAAACCTCCAATGTGGCTGAATTCAACAATTCCTCCCCAGCGCTGGAAGAGACTCGTTGCAAGTTTCACAATCCTGATTAGCTTTAGGGGGCAATCACTTTTTCACACAGGGCCATGTAGCTTTGGATTGTTTTTCTCTCTTCATAATATAACGTTTCATTTAAAAACTGCACAAGAGTACTACAGATGCAGTATTTGCTTTAAGAATGTTAATAGAGAAGTACAGAGAAGGTCAGAAGGAGCTGCATTGTGTCTTTGTAGATCTGGAGAAAGCCTATGACAGGGTGCCTAGAGAGGAACTGTGGTATTGTATGAGGAAGTCTGAGGTGACAGAGAGGTATGTCCAAGTGGTGCAGGACATGGATGAGGACTGTAAGACAGTGGTAAGATGTGCTGTAGGTGTGACAGAAGAGTTCAAGGTGGAGGTGGGGGACTGCATTAGGGATCAGCTCTAAGCCCCTTCTTGTTTGCTATGGTGATGGACAGGCTGACAGATGAGGTTAGACAAGAATCTCCATGGACTGATGTTTGCAGATGACATTGTGATTTGTAGTGAGAGTAGGGAACAGGTGGAGGAGATGCTAGAAGAGTGGAGGTTTGCCCTGGAAAGGAGAGGAATGAAGATTAGCTGCAGCAAGATGGAGTATGTGTGTGAATGAGAGGGACCCAAGTGGAAGAGTGAGGTTACAGGGAGAAGAGAAACAGAAGGGGGAGAATTTTAAGTACCTGGGGTCAACAGTTCAGAACAACGGAGATTGTGAAAAGGAGGTGAAGAAGTGTGTGATGGAATGGAATGGGTGGAGAAAATAGTCAGGCGTGATGTGTGAAAGAAGAAAAGGCATACAAACTTTGGTGAGACCAGCCATGTTGTTTGGCCTACAGACAGTGCCACTGAGGAAAAGACAGGAAGCAGAATTGGAGGTAGCAGAGATGAGGATGCTGAGGCTCTCATTGGGAGTGACCAGGATGGATAGGATCAGGAATGAGTACATCAGAGGGACATTACATGTTAGAGGCCTTGGAGATAAAGTCAGAGAGGCCAGACTGAGATTATTCGGACATGTCCAGAGATATGACTACATTGGTGAAAGGATGCTGCGTTTAGAGCTGCCAGGTAGGAGGCGTAGAGGAAGACCAAAGAGGAGGTTTACCGATGTAGTGAAGGAGGACATGAGGGTGGTTGGTGTGAGAGAGACAGATGCAGACGACAGGGTTGGATGGAGGAGATTGATTTGCTACGGCGACCCCTGAAGGGAAAAGCCGAAAGATAAAGAAGACGATTTAAAAAGTGTTCAATTGTGTTGTCATTGACTGATATTTATATCTGTTTGATGATCTGAAGCATTAAAGTGTGACAAACATGCAAAAAAGAAGAACTCAAGTACACTCTGGCGTGTGTGCCGTCCATCAGGTCCAATTTGATCGCTACCTGTCGTCGCCTGACAGCCTGGTGATGCCCCAGCTCAACTTCCTGCTCAGCGCCGCCATCAAGTGAGTAGCACGGCTCTGATGCTAAGAATAGCGACGAGGGTTTGACCCTATGACCTTCATTAGCTCTCAAATGCAACAAAAGCGCTTGATGAAATATGGCGGCGGCCTGACTTTGTGTGGACAGCGGCGAGTGAGCGCTCAGCGGGTGTTTGTCTCTGTGACGGGAGCACCTAAATGCTTTTAGCTCCATCCAGCTGCCGCATGCTGTGAGTCACGTTTACTGGGAAGTCAGGAGCACTCTGTACCTCAGGTTAATGTTCTCTATTAATGGATGCCGGAGGACTAATGGGCAGGACGCCATTAATTAGCTTCTGGTCCATTTCTCACTCCTGTCCGTTCCCTGAAATCTCCCTCCCCCCACTCCTCTCCACTCCCAATAGCGCCCACGTCCTCGCCGAGTGGACACACAAAGCCATCACACACAAGTAATAGCAATGTCCTTTATCCCTGCGCTTGGCGTGCCACGTTAGCAGCGCACTCATAGCGAGGCCATGATGTTCTTTGTGAAGATGGACCTCGAGACCAGGGGTGTCCAAACTTTTTCCCTCCAGCAAGAACCACAGTGAAACAGGAAAGGCTGACATTTAGTGAAGCAGCATGTGGAGATTGGTCCCACCTCTCCACAAGCTTATATGTGACCTTTTGTGTCGCAGTCCTTCTTAAAACCACAAAAACAAGCAAGTTTGACTGGTATATACTGTATGTATATATATATCTCAATAATGAAGATCACACTCATTTATTACAACAGACATGAATAAAAAAGCTCTCAGTAGGAAGATGTGCAAATAAAATAAATACAAGCTTCTATTTCAAATCAACCTGACAATAATTCATGACTGTTCATGTCGAGTGTCCATTTTTTGTAACTTTTGAAACATATTTCCATTTCCCGCAGGGATCAGATATTCTACCAGTCCACTGAGCTAGTGTGTCGGGCCTACGGGGAGGTCCACTCTGCACTGAGCAGCCCGGCTAACGCCTACAAAGACCCCGAGCACCTGGTGCCCAGGTCCCCCCAGCAGGTTCGAACCTTGCTCTCATGAGAGAGAGGGACTTCTGGCAGTGTGGGACGTCCTGCAGGTTATTTAAAGACTTTTGTCATGTGCAATAACACAGACTATGGACAAATGTGGCCACTTAGGTGGGGCTTCTGCGGGGACGTGAGTCACCGCCGACAGAGACGTCTGTCTTATTGCGTTAATACGCCACAAAGACCTCTTGTATCACTGACAGAGAACAGATGTTTGGGCTTTTTTGGTCATTCTTCCATGTGACAAAGTGGTGAGGAAGGTGATGTTTCTGGGATGAAATACTGTGGAATATGTCAGGGCGGACACAATACTGGTAGAACCCCAAAAAAAGAAATAATAGAAATAAACCCTTTTCTGCCACACTGAGGCATAGTTTTTTTCAGATGTTATCATTTAATGTGCATAATTGGCCATGGCTTCTTTGGTAAGATGGGATGAGGGCTTTCAGGCGAGGGGCAGGGAGTAGTAAATACTCCTGATCCAATTGTTAAGAATGTACACTGTTGGATCATAAGGAGGTTCTAAGTAGAGCTTGAAAATGCAAGAAGAAATGGGAGGGAGACACAAAGGCAGTTTATTGCAAAGAAGCATTCAAGTGAAATAGGCTGTTGATGAAAGATTGAAGAGCACAGCCTTTAGAAGGCAACATGCAACTGAGCTTGGATGCAGTAAGACGGTCATGTCAAACTTCTAACAAATATCCCGAGGCTATATAAATGAACCGTAGGATCCCATTGGCTGTCCGTCAAGCCCAGATGAAGGTCGGTACTGGTGCCGAGTACGGTACCATAACCATCAGACGCCATCTGCCAGAGAAGAACCATCTTCAAAAGTTCAGGATTCCTCCAATGTTTGGAATTAGTAGTAGAGCATCAAACATGGGACATTGAAAGGTGGAAGAAAGTTTTCTTTAAGGAGATCCCACTGAAGATGTTTTCCACCATCATCATCTTTCAATGGAACAATGGAGCTTCAGGTCGTGAAGGGGCGTCAAATGGCTACCGGCTATATGGAGATGTTGTAGGGGGCACGGGGTCTGTGTGGTCATGGCTGGCTTTTTCACACTGCACTTCTCAATGAGGAATCACTCTTTTGGACCATCCTGCGTCTTCCCCTCATCTAAAACCCATGGAGAACATTCGGGGATGGATTTACAGAAATGGACATGAGTTCCAGGCAGTGTAACATTCCCTTAGTCTCCAGGAAACACTGGCATTGACAGACGGAGCAAGGGCCAGCATGTACTGTATGGATGGAGAAAGGCTGGATGCCATGTGTCATCTAGTCCCTCTATCGCAGGGGTGCTCATTAAGTCGATCGCCAGCTACCGGTCGATCGCGGAGGTGGTACTGGTCGATCGCTGGTCGATCGCGGCGTGACATTAAAAAAATATCATCCCAGTATCAATGCCGTCACTTGATTGATATACAGGGCAGCCATTCAGATGACAACTGAATGTTGCCCTTCGGGCGACCAATCAAATCAAACAACGTCTCTAAGTGCAGCAGAACTTACGATGTCAGCCTATCATCCATCCCCGTTACTTGATTGACATACAGGACAACCAGTCAGATGACAACTGAATTTTGACCTTTAGGTCACCGCTCATGCGTAAACAACGATGCAAAGTGCTAAGCTAGTCGGCGAATTGCGAGATTTTAAGCCCTCGCTAAAGTTTATGGTCACTAAAATGAGTGAAGGAGCTGGACCAAGTAAAAAGGCAAAAACTGGACCAAGTAAAAAGGCAAAAAACATATGACTTCCATACGGATATGGAATATTATACGGATATTATGATACGGATATTATCCATGACTGATAAACATTTGGAAGTGTGCTTGAGGCTGGCTATCAGCAGCTACTGTCCGGACTATGCATCCCTGGCTGGTTCAATTCAGTGCAAGTCATCAAAGTAAACTCAGGTAATTACAAAAAATGTTAATAGTTAATTATGTGTGTTTTGCAATATTGGCTCATTTGGTTATGTAAGGTACATCAACATACATTGTACGTACAAATAATCCTCAATACATTTGAAAATAAATAGATGTTTTGCATTTTTGTAGTGGGTAGATCATTTTGACTCGGTCATTTTAAAAGTAGCTCGCATGCTGAAAAAGTGTGAGCACCCCTGGTCTATCGTAATGTTTATGTGGCATTTTGCAGCTGTGAGGCAAGTTGGCGCCGCGGCGTAACGGTGGTGACACAACTGCGTCACACTGACATGCCGCACACGCATGCAGAGTTCCAGGAGCCTTGAAACAGGAGAAAAGAAGTCAATCTGGGTCTGATGTGTGCTAAAGACATCAGCCCTCGTGGCAGCAGGACCTGCCAAGGGTCACTCCAGTTTGCCGGATGTTGCTCAGATATGATTGGCCGGCACACGGCGTTCTGGGAATACATGGGATGCCTTTGCATCTATATGGCGCTCCGGACGCCTTTAAATAGACGCCCTCCTCTGTTTTCCAGTCTGCTCCATTCCAGGCCAGAATATCTGCTTTTTCTGCCCCCCATGGCCTAGAGCGGGATGACACTTTAGGCGCCCGCTCAAACGGCACACTTCCAGGAAAGACAATATGGAGCCTTTTATTATTCACCTGCCATGTGGATGCACTAAAAGCCACTTTTGGAAAAGCTTGGCTCAGTAGACAGAAATATGCGTAATATAGTTTTTATCATTACATGTTGACAGTGGTAGAGGTCAGTTAACGTTTAATATCATGTCATACACACTAGACCAGGGGTGGGCAAACTACGGCCCGGGGGCCACATGCGGCCCACTAAGCGTTTGAATCCGGCCCACCAGTTGCTTTCTATGGTCATGGTTTTATTTCATTTGAACATGCATCAGATTCCAATTGAGTGCATCCCATAATCAGTTCACAGTTCCACATGTCCAAAAGGAGTAGGAAGAAGCAAAGCTTATTAAACCCTACCCCTCCATCTGGTACTTTTACAATCAGTAACTGTTACATTTGTTCACTTCCTGCTTTCCATAATACAGTTTAAGGTTTTTTTTTTGTTTTTTTTAATAATGTACCTCGTACCGAAGTACGAGGTGATGTGACCCTACAATGACATAATAATTTGATCACTTCCTGCTTTCCTAATATGGTTTAAGGTTGTTTTTTTTTGTTTGTCACGTACCGAAGTATGAGGTGATATGACCATACCATGGCATAATGGGTACCATAGTAACTGTCAATATAGTGATTTATTGTATTTATTAGTGATTATTTAGCAAACATCAACTGCTTCTAAATATTTCAAATTTTAACAATTTTAACAACAGCTGGCAACATAAGTCAAGTCGGATGTTTGATTCAGAAAAAACAAAACTGTAAAATTAAATTTCGTAATTTGCTGTGGTCTGATAGTGACAGCTGATAGTATGATTTACAGATAAAATTAGACTAATAATTCAATGTGGACTGTCAGAATTATAAGCGTAAAAAAGTGTGTATTAAATATATATTCTGCCCCCCGGGACAATTTTGTTAAATCAAAGTGGCCCGCGAGTCAAAAAGTTTGCCCACCCCTGCACTAGACATGGAGTTTGATTCTCCGCTTGGCATCTCTGTGTGGAGTGTGAATGTTCAATGATTTAAAAAAAAAAATGGGGGTGTCTGGGCAAGGCTGGCTCACATCAAGAATCCCACAGAAGTACAACGACTCCAGTCGCTTTAATCTTTATTACTAACAGTTCACAATGTGAACGCTTCTTCCGAACATCAGCTTCTCTTCTCTGGCAGCACTTGGCAAGCTCACTGCAAGTTCAGAGTTGGCTCTGGCTTGGCCAGCGAGGGAGCATTTGAGATAAAAAGTTGTAATTTCACAAGAATAATATGAGGGAAAATAATGTCATTTTAGGAACAGAAAGTTGAAATATGAAAGAAAAATATTTATTTGAAGTCGTAATTGTATCAGAAACAAAACCAGAAAAATGTTACCATAATAAAATTTTAGTTTAAATGGTTACAAAAATTTACAATGTAAAAAAAACAGGAAAAATGGATGAAAAAAGAAGTTTTTGAGCGTATGGAAGTATTCTAACCAGAAAAGGTCACTATTTACATAAAGTTTAAATAGAGACTGAGATGGCCATTCCGGAACGTTGTACTTGTTCCTCTGCATGAATGCCTTAGTAGAATTAGAGCAGTGTTTAGGGTCATTGTCTTGTTGGAATTATCCAGCCCCGCCACAACTTCAACTGGCACTGATTCTTGAACACTGTTGGCAAGAATCTGCTGATACTAACTGGAATCCATGCCACCTTCAACTTGAACTTGAACTTGAAGATCACCAGTACCTGCACTGGCCACACAGCACCACATAATGATAGAACCACCACCAAATGTTACTGTGGGTAGCAAGTGTTTGTTTTGGAATGCTGTGTTCTTCATCCGCCATGCATACCGCCTCTTGGTATGTCCAAATAACATTTTAGTTTCATCAGTCCACCTGGCTTGTCCAAATGTGCTTTAGCATACCTCAAGCCACTCTGTTTGTGGCATGTGTGCAGAAAAGGCATCTTCCGAATGACTCTCCTAGAATAGCGGAATAGTTGAACGATGCACAGTGACTCCATCTGCACCAAGATCATGTTGTAGGCCTTTGGAGCTGGTCTGTAGGTTGAGTTGGACTGTTCTCACCATCCTTCGCCTCTGCTTATATGACATTTTCTTGGCCTGCCACTCCGGGCCTTAACTAGGACTGTGCTTGTGGTCTTCCATTTCCCCACTATGCTCCTCAGAGTGGAACCTGACAGCTGAAATCTCTGACCTAGCTTTTGAGGCTACCATGGTGCTACTCTTCTGAGAAGATGCAAAGAGGAGAACAACTTGCAATTGGCCACCTTAAATACCCTTTCTCATGATTGGCCAAGGGTCAGTGAGCTTACCAAACAAATGTTGGTATTCTGATCAATAAAACAACAAGGGTGCTCCAATTTAGGCACCTGCCTACTTATGTTTAAATAATTATTGCACGCTTTCTTTAAATCCTATAAACGTCATTTCTCATCTATCAGATGACTGTCTGCTATATGATATATTTAATTGAAATGGCTGATCCCAGCAACCAGTGATTTATAAAAGGACAATCTGGAAAATGATCAGTGGTGCACAAACATTTTCATTGACTGTATGCCAAATATCCAAGTGGCATTCTTTGGTTTGTCCCTGTGACCTTATGACCTTTGTAGTGTGAGCAGCCGCAGACGTTTGCGGGGTTCCTTTGAAAGCAAAAAGGATTTTGGTTTGTGATTTTGAGCAGGATGTAAAAACAAGCTTTGGACTTTGTGCCGACAGGAAGACTGTAAAGCTGCGTGCTGTTAATGTGTCATCTGACATATCCTTACGTGATCTCTGACTGTTTTGACCTGACCTTCCTTCTTCAGAAAAGGTTTCAGAATCAGAATCAGAAAAGGTTTATTGCCATGTATGATCAAACACATACTAGGAATTTGTTTTGGTGTAGTAGGTGCATACACATCTATTAAAAAAGAATGAGAATACAAAATATGAAAATACAAAATATACAGAATAACAGTATAAATATATGTACACAGTCTGTTTTTGTTTGTTATTCCGGAAGTGCAGTCTTAGGACGCTCACATACCCCCTCCACCGCTGCCTAATTATTTCTCCACTTTGGTTTTTGGGGAAAGGTTACCTCATGTCAGAGCTGCCCTGTCAGTGGAGGCCCGTTATGTAATGGCGCTATTAGCGCAGGAAGAGGGACACTGTGAAGTAGTGACCTGAAACGCCATTGCACACTAATGAATTGTCTTTTCTGATTCTACCGCGTTCCCATCGGCCCTATCCATTGGCAAGCGTACCGCACGGAGCCGCCGCCACCTCAGAAAGCTGCCTCCAGAGTCGTCTGCGCTGGTGATTTTGACACATACGATGGCGTTATTAATGCGGCTCCATCTGGCGCCGCCGAGGACCGGGCCCCGGCCTGACCAGATGCGTGTCCAGGTGGCTGGATAAACAAAGCCTATCAGGGAACGTTGGCGTTTGCTTAGTGGTGGGTTGACAGCGGAGCGCACACATGACTGGCTCCCTGCAGCCAAAGATTAGCCAATGATGGAGCGCCGGCCGTCGCCCTTCTGGACACCCCCCCCTCCTCCCCTCCTTCTCTTGACGGTGGCCCACAATGCTTGCATGTGTGCATCATTGTGCTCGCTTCTCCTCCCAGAAGAAACGCTGTGAACACTTTGTACAACACACACAAGCATGTGGGCGCTGAAAAGTGGACGCTAATGACCAAAATGCTCCTCTTGTTGCATCCAACTGACCCGTAAACACCCCCCCCCACCCCCACCCCCCCAGCAAGACTGATTAGAGCAAAGCAGCAGGAGGAGTGGACTCATTTTGAACACATTTGAATATTCACACAAGGAGCTTTAATGGAGTTTGGAACAAGAACATGTCACAATTTCACCGTGACTAACATATGAGTAATCCAGCACTGCTGTCAATCATTACTCACCACTTCAAAGCGCCGTCCCGTGACGCCTGTCCACTGGCCAAAAGAACAGCGGCGAGTCCCGTACCCGGGCGGGCTTGTTCCTTGTCACCAAGGTCATGGCCAATGACCCGGTCACCCCACTTTCATGTGCTCCTGCTCAGGGACAGCAAACAAGCCGGACCACGCCGAGGGACGCCAGCGGGCCTTTACCGGCGCAAACATCTGCAAACATCAGCACAGTGGAGCCAATCCATTCAACTTCAACTTTCACCAAAACATACTGACGTGGAAGAACTCCAAGCCAAATTCATCCGTTCCAGAAAGGCAGACATTTGAACACAAAGCACATTTTGAGACGTTTACAATTATACTTTGACATGCAGAAAAGGCCGCTCCTCCGCCTTGAGAGGAGTCGGATGTAGTGGCTCAGGCATCTGGTCAGGATGCCTCCTGGACGCCTCCCTGGGGAGATGTTCAACAAACGGCTGAACGGAAGGTGGCCTTGGGAAGACACAGGACGCTCTCACTTTACAATGAGGTACACGAGAATACAGCATGGTTACTGAGGAACTCATGCGTAGAGTAGTTACTGTTGCTGCGAAAATAATGGAGAACTAATGAGTAGAGTGGTTACAGAGGAAGTAATGATTAGTTACTGAGTACTAAATCAGAAGACTAGTTACTGAGGAATTCAAGATAAACTAATGAGAAGACTAGTTACTGAGGAGGTAATGAGTAGTTACTGAGGAACAAATTAGAAGAGTAGTTACTGAGGAACTAATGAGAAGAGTCACTACTGAGGGATTAAAGATAAACTAATGAGAAGACTGGTTACTGAGGAAGTTATGAGACGACTTGTTACTGAGGAAGTAATGAGTGGAGTAGTTACTGAGGAACTAATGGAGAACTAATGAGTAGAGTGGTTACAGAGGAAGTAATGAGTAGTTACTGAGTACCAAATCAGAAGACTACTGAGGAATTCAAGAAAACTAATGAGAAGACTAGTTACTGAGGAAGTTATGAGACGACTTGTTACTGAGGAAGTAATGAGTGGAGTAGTTACTGAGGAACTAATGAGTTGAGTAGTTACTGAGGAACTCATGGAGAACTAATGAGTAGAGTGGTTACAGAGGAAGTAATGAGTAGTTACTGAGTACCAAATCAGAAGACTACTGAGGAATTCAAGAAAACTAATGAGAAGACTAGTTACTGAGGAGGTAATGAGTAGTTACTAATGAACAAATCAGAAGAGTAGTTACTGAGGAACTAATAAGAGTCATTACTGAGGAATTAAAGATAAGCTAATGAGAAGACTAGTTACTGAGGAATTAATGGGTGGAGTAGTTACTGAAGAATTAAAGAACTGATGAGAAGAGTAGTTACTGAGGGAGTAATGAGTTGAGTTACTGAGGAACCGATGATGTGAGGAGGTAATGAGTAGTTACTGAGGAACAAATCAGAAGAGTAGTTACTGAGGAACTAATGAGAGTCATTACTGAGGAATTAAAGATAAACTAATGAGAAGACTAGTTACTGAGGAATTAATGGGTGGAGTAGTTACTGAAGAACTGATGAGTGGAGTAGTTTCTGAAGAATTAAAGAACTGATGAGAAGAGTAGTTACTGAGGGAGTAATGAGTTGAGTTACTGAGGAACCAATGATGTGAGGAGGTAATGAGTAGTTACTGAGGAACAAATCAGAAGAGTAGTTGCTGAGGAACTAATGAGTAATTACTGAGGAATTAAAGATAAACTAATGAGAAGACTGGTTACTGAGGAAGTAATGAGACGACTAGTTACTGAGGAAGTCACGGGTGGAGTAGTTACTGAGGAAGTCATGAGTTGAGTAGTTACTGAGGAACCAATGATGGTCTGGCATGTGTGTTTGAACTACTGTAATTGTGTATACTTTATGGTTATCTGTAACCCCCTAGGACAGATTGGAGAGATATTATCCATGACTGATAAACATTTGGAAGTGTGCTTGAGGCTGGCTATCAGCAGCTACTGTCCGGACTATGCATCCCTGGCTGGTTCAATTCAGTGCAAGTCATCAAAGTAAACTCAGGTAATTACAAAAAATGTTAATAGTTAATTATGTGTGTTTTGCAATATTGGCTCATTTGGTTATGTAAGGTACATCAACATACATTGTACGTACAAATAATCCTCAATACATTTGAAAATAAATAGATGTTTTGCATTTTTGTAGTGGGTAGATCATTTTGACTCGGTCATTTTAAAAGTAGCTCGCATGCTGAAAAAGTGTGAGCACCCCTGGACCAAGGTATTAACAACGTCGTAACAAGCAGCAGATGGCGCATTGATACCGTCTGCTGTTTTCAGTCTGTCTCAGTGATGCGGCTTGTCTTCTACTCTGATGGAAAGAGTGCGCCCCTTAGCGGATAATCCATGAATTGCAGCGAATTAAAAATATTAATTCCATGTCTTTTATGCATTTTTTCCACTTTCAAATTATCCTGCGGGCCTGATCGAACCTCTTTGGGGGCCGGTTCCGGCCCGCGGGCCGTATGTTTGACACCCCTGGACTAGAGCCTCATTTATACTTTGACATTTATGCTTTGTTTGGCGTGGTGTACGGTTGCACAGAAACGGCACAGCGACAGCGAGAAGAGCGTTCCAGTTACTGAGTAACTCGGAGTCTTGTCGTCGCCTTTGCCCTAATGGCCCTTCACCTTTGCGAACCACGTGAAGCGGGCCTGCATGCTGACTCCACACACACACACACACACGCACACACACACACACACACACACACACACACACACACACACACACACACACACACTCTACAACAACAGCAATGCGAGAGCATTTAGCGGAATTTCCCCCGATAGCAGAGGAGCATCATGTGAAAGATAGAAAGGTTTTTTTTGTCACACAATGACTCGACGCTTGCTTCGCCATTTCTGTCCTTTTTGCCCAACATGTTAGAGACCACAATGCGTCCTGTTTTTTCTCTCCCGTTTGCTCATTGTGATCTTTTTTCCGATCATTTTTGTTGTTGATTGCTCCTGAGGGTGTGAAAGACAAAACATTGCAGCATTTGGAACAAGAGAATTGTGATGATGTTTTGACGGAGCACTGAGTCAGCAGAAAGCCCCGCCCGCCCGCCCGCCCGCCTTAGTGTCCCGGCTGGCAAGTCAATAGCGAGCGTGAGTCACCGCTAGCGCTGATATGCGACGTCGTAGGTACGATTAGCGTTTTTTCCGTGTGGCCTGGGAGCGGCCGTGACGTCCTGCTGAAGTGACGGACTCGCTGAAGGTTGGGTCCTCGGTGGCGGGTGTGACCCTCCAGCGTGTTTAGTAGCGAGTCGCCTGGCACGGCGTGCTGCGTGGCTCCCTGTCATTGACGTTCTTTTCTACTTGTAAACGGACTATTTCCGAGCCGCTTGTGGTTGTCGCTCTCATTGATATCTGCAGCATCATTTCCTGCTTTGGGACAGCTTCAAAACAAAAAAGCAAAACTCTCTGAGCGGGACGGTACTGTTGTGGATGTGAAGGTCACTTGTGCGTGTCCAATGAGATGTGAGTCACGCCAAAGTTCTTCTCGGCTTGTTGCGCAATGCCGCTGTCATGTGGCGACGCCCACGGTAGATTATTTCAAGGCGCTCACATGTGTCATTCAACCGCCATGGTTGTGTCATGTCCTCCTAAAAGTTGATCATCTTTGGAGCTGCCAATGTCGTCCGGGGACAAGCGTAACGGCTTTTTTCATGAGGGAAGAAGTGGAAGCTCACAGTGGGTCTGTTGCCATTATCGTAAAACCTTTATCAACTGTACGAGCTTAGGCAACTGTCAGTCAAGTGAGCAGTGAGCAAAATCTCTGAAGCGAAAGAAACGTCATGCCAAATGTGTTTTTTGGCTGTTATGTCATCACATGAAAGCACATCGACGAAACGGGTAACAGGCCTGGGAAGCCCAGGTCCGGGCCTTTCATTTGAGATATCACATGATTTGGTTTGTTACAATTCCACTTTCCCTAAACTTTGACCTTAGGTGAAGGTGAAGGTCAGTCACCGCCAAAATCTCACCAGCTGCACCAGTGAGCGTCGTATGCACTCATTTGTGAGTCTGAGGTGTGTGACAGTATGTGTCTAAACCCCTTCTCAAAACTCTAAGAGCTGTGCTGGACATTGGGTTGACAGGCTGGAGCTTTTAGCTCACTGGCTAGCGCTATGTCATAAAGTACATGCATTTGCCAAATAATTATAATCATAGAATTAGTGTTGCGGATGCAAGCTAGTGTGGCTGCGTGATAGTATGTTGGGTAAACGTCACTCCCCGACACCTTAAGAGCTGCTCTGGCGAGTGTGTTGACAGCGCGGGGCTTTTGGTTCACTGGCTAGCGCTATGCTATGTGGACAAAAGTAGATAAATTTGCCATGGATGTCAGCTGATGTGTCTGTGTGTAAACGTCACTCCCCGACACCTTAAGAGCTGTGCCGGACAGCGGGTGGACTGCCTTTGACTTGCTTTACTTAAGTGTCGCTCGGTGGGGGATGCGTGGTGGCGGGTTTGATTCCTGGAGTGGGTGAGCTCTGTTCCAAGAGTTAGTCTTTGAAGCTAATTAGTAAAAACGAGAAAACAACAAGAAGGCGGTGAAGGAGACAAGTCCACACGACACTCGTTCTCTGCAGTAAAAACAATCAGCAGGTTGAAAACTTCGAAAAGGATCAATAAAAACAATTAGTTTCAGCGTTGTGTGTGTGTGTGTGTGTGTGTGTGTGTGTGTGTGTGTGCGTGTGCATGTGTGGTTTTGGTAATCATTCAAACGTCCAAATGTGTCGGTGAGTCACGCCTGCTTTGTTGCTGGAGTTTGCCATGTTGACTCAGAAAATGAATCACGGAACCTGCAGAGAAGATGATCTGAGCAGCTGTCCCAACAAGCTGCAGGGACGCCGGCGAAGGGGTGGGGGGGCTCTGTGGGCTCTGTGGGGTTTTTTACCAGGGGGTAGGGGGAGGTCTTTAGAAGGTCCATTTCAAAACCGAATCGAGGAACGAGAGGTCATCGCGTAGGAGATTGTGTTGGCACGGTCGCAAGAACCCAGCAGACGCTTCCTGCCATTCTTACGTCCAAAAGGTCGACACTTTCTTTTCAATGACATCTTGCCCCCCCCTAACCTCCCGCCCCCACCCCCAATCATGTTGATTAAGACTTAGGAAAGCCAAGCAGGAAGTAAGATAAAAAAGGGGAGAGAATTTACGCACAGAACGTTGCTGTTTGTTTGGCGGGGGATACATGACGGTTGTCCTGGCAACAAGCACCCCCCCCCCCCCCACCACCACCACCAAAAAAAAAACATGACTCCGTAACAGTAACAGGCTGATTGCATCTGTTGTCACCAAAAGATACATTTATGATTTCTTTTCCCTGGAGAGCGTCTGTATGTTGTGGCACGATTCTTTCATCAGTCACGCATCAGCAGAAAGTCAAATACGCCGTGTCATGATATGGATGATCTGCAGTATCCGTGTTAGTAGTACCCTTTCAGCACCATCTTTGTTATTTACTCATAATAACATGGCCGGTAGGACAGCTTTCAACAGCCCAATTAGGATTTATGATTATTTCCTTTAGCAACATCTTCACATCCTGGGGAGTCCCACTCCACCTAGTAATAATAACATGACACAAGCACTGTCCTCACATGAGTCAAAGATCCTCTATACGACGGGAGTGAGCTTTTTTAGACATCTGCTACAAGAAGACTTGTCTAACTTCCTGAATCACAGGAGAACTCTGATGGTTTTAAGGACCCAAGGATTCTCTACACGAGCAGTAATACTGCTGTTTTTAAGAATCTACTGCAAAAATAGTAGCCAAAGATCATTTATATGACAATAACGCTTTTTAAGGTTGCCTGCATGACAGCCGTGTTCTGCTGGTTTTAAGGCCCGACTAGCGTTTTTGCAGTCTTCTACATAACAGCGCTCTGCTATTTTTAAGAATGTGCTTCAAAAACAGCAGCAAAGATCCTCTATATAACAGGAGCAAAGAGCACTCTGCTGTTTGTGGTAATTGACTGTACCTCCGAAATCTTACCAAAGATCCTCTATGTGTCAGGGCACTGCTGTTTTTAGGAATCAATTTTAAAAATGTTAGAAAAGATCCCATTTTGGGGCGGCACAGCGGTCGAGTGGTTAGACCTCACAGCTAGGAGACCAGAGTTCAATTCCACCCTCGGCCATCTCTGTGTGGAGTTTGCATGTTCTCCCCGTGCATGCGTGGGTTTTCTCCGGGTACTCCGGTTTCCTCCCACATTCCAAAAACATGCTAGGTTAATTAGCCACTCCAAATTGTCCATAGGTATGAATGTGAGTGTGAATGGTTGTTTGTCTATATGTGCCCTGTGATTGGCTGGCCACCAGTCCAGGGTGTACCCCGCCTCTCGCCCCAAGACAGCTGGGATCCATCACCCCTCGCGACCCTCGTGAGGAAAAGTGGTAGAAAATGAATGAATGAAGATCCCTTTTTTACGGACTCTATTACATGAACGCCAGTCAAAGATCCTCTATATGACAGCAACACGGCTGTTTTTGGGACTTGACTTCAAAAATGTTAGCAAATATTATCTTCGTATGTGACAGGAGAGGTCTGCTGTTTTTAAGGACTGTGCCAAAGATCCTGCACATAAAAGCAGCACACTGCAGTTTTTAGGAATCAACTGCAAAAACAAAGATCCTCTATATAACAGACAAAGATTCTATATGTCACGGGTGCACTGCTGTTTTTAGGACTGGATTGTAAAAATGCTAAGAAAGATCCGCTCTGCTGTTTTTAGGAATCGACTTGGTTGCAAAGATCTCGTTTTTCAGGACTCTATTGCAACAAGACAAATCAAAGATCCTCTATACACAACGGGAGCACTCGGCTGTTTTGAGGAATGTTGACTGTGGAGTTGCGGCAGGTCTAACGTCGTTCCTGGGTCAGATCCCTTGAAGAAACAGGAAGTGATGTCGGTGACGCGTGAAGAAACAAAGTGGAGCGAGACGCGGTCCGAAGGAGCCGCTGATGAGCTGTGGGAGTCGCAGCCGAGATCTCCAAGCCTCCCAGCTGCTCCCAGGCTGCGGCGCCCGCAGGACTCACGGGTCTGGATCTCCCCAGGAGGCGCGGATACGACGGGAGGACTTTGTCCGGACTTGTCGAGCTGTACAGGTCAGGCCTGTTTTTTTTCTGCCGCTAGCCTGCAGCCTCACATGGGACCATTTGACAGCAGGAGGACCATATTAACTGTAACACCTGAGCCACCCTCTGTGTGTGTGTGTGTGTGTGTGTGCATGTGGGAGGGGCTACAAAAAATAATGCATTTTAGCCAGGGGTGGGCAAACTTTTGGACTCGTGGGCCGCACTGAGTTAACAAAACTGTGCGGGGGGCCAGAGTATATATTTTATAACACACACTATTTTACGCTTATATTTAATCTACACATTATATATATATATAATTTATTATATATATTATAATTATATTATTATTACATTACATATCAATTATATTATATTTTTATAATTATATCATTATTACATTACATATCAATTATATTATATTTTTATATATTTATTATTTATTTTCTTATTTGTATAATTTTATCTGTAAACGTGTCAGATTATTAGCTATATGTTTTAAATATGTTCCATATATCCCTTTTTCCCAGAGCATTTTAAACATCAGACTACATCAAACTACAAACTTTAATTTTACATTTTTATTATTATTATTTTTTATTTTTATTATTATTTTTTTTTACTGAATAAGACATCTGACTTGCAAGTCATGTTGCCAGCATGTACGTATGTTAAAAGTTAGAAAGCAACTGGCGGGCCGGATTCAAACGCTTTAAACACCAGACCACATCAAACAACAAACTTGAATTTTACATAAAAAAATAATAATAATTAATTATTTTTATTTTTATTATTATTTATTTTTTGGACTGAATAAGACATCCAACTTGCAAGTCATGTTGCCAGCATGTATGTTAAAAGTTAGAAAGCAACTGGCGGGCCGGATTCAAACGCTTAGTGGGCCGCATGTGGCCCCCGGGCCGTAGTTTGCCCACCCCTGATTTTAGCTATACTTAATGTTGTTCATAACTCAGTTATTTAATGATATTGTTTGGAATGTGGAATCCTTCCCCGTGCTTATCACTTCTCCACACTTCCGTGAGAGGAAATCGAGATGGGAATGCATCTTCAGCAACACATTGCAGCCAAGCACTTTGTAGTAGGTTTGCCACCAGCTGCTTATAATGATTTGCCTAGTCATTTAGACAAATATATAAACAAACAACCATTCACACTCACATTCATACCTATGGACAATTTGGAGTCGCCAATTAACCTAGCATGTTTTTGGAATGTGGGAGGAAGTGGATTGGATTGGAATAGTCGATGCGTGATGTGACCGGGCTGGACCAGGATGGAGGCAGCATGGATAGCGAGGGAAGGGCGGAGACCACTGATATTTTATATGAAAGTTTGCTATCCAGGGTGACACCCACACTCTTAACCTGAGGGGTGGAGGACACGGAGGAGCTGTTGATGGTGAGGGTGACACTGGTGACTTTTGTTCCTACTAAAAGAAATTCGGTTTTGTGGAGTTTTATGGAGTTTGCTTCCGTGGAGAGGCCGACCTCTGGGTGTCATTAGCGAAGCAGTGAAAGTGGATACTGAACCTTCCTGAAGATATTGCCAAGAGGGAGGAGGTCATTAATGAAAAGTAAGGGCCCCAGGACAGAGCCCTGCATATCAAATATTTAAAAATCAAATATAAAAGTCATTGAATATGAATAAATATTATTACCGTATTTGCACACTATAAAAGCCTTGAATTTTCTCAAAAATCAAATACGGTAATTTGTATTTATTTTTCCAAATGTGTATGTGAAGTATTCCTGTGAAGTATATAAGTACACCACAGGACATATTTGATCAAATCTAGAAACGCTTATTGTCATAATGATTTGTTTTTCATGACTTACATGTGTGTACTTTGTGTGTGCAGCATTTCAGGAAATGCAGTTTTTCAGTAGGTATTAAGTAGTATTTCAGTAGGTACCCTATAAAGGCTTCAAGTAAAAATGCATGTATTCATTCATCCATCCGTTTTCTATGCCGCTTATCCTCACTAGGGCAGTGATGAATGGATATGCTGGAGCCTATCCCAGCTGTCTTTGGGCGATAAGTGGGCTGCACCCTGGACTGGTGGCCAGCCAATCACAGGGCACATATAGTAGACAAACAACCATTCACACTCACATTCATACCTATGGACAATTTGGAGTGGCTAATTAACCTAGCATGTTTTTGGAATGTGGGAGGAAACCGGAGTACCCGGAGAAAACCCACGCATGCACGGGGAGAACATGCCAAAAAAAAAAAAAAACAGCCATATATTCCTGCCGCAAGGCATGCTGGGTGGCTTGTATTAGATTGCAAAATATGTTGAGGCCATTGTCAGAGAACTAAAAATGGTGAAGTTCACATACTCCTTACATCCTGTTGTTACAGCTGGACTACCCAGCATGCCTTGCGGGCGTTAAAAATATCAGTTTGAAGTGACGTTTAGTGCTTTTTTGTTGACGGAAGTGATGTGTTCACTTACTGTGGATGTGCTGTTGTTCTGTTTGGTTGCACCGTGAGCAAGCGTGTCGTCCTGCTGTAGATAGACGGCCCTGATTCAGAGTCAAGTTTTTCATTCTTTATTTAAAAGTAAAAATATTATTATTCATGTTTTCAAAAGATATGAACTACTACTTTAGTAACTTTCTGGTGCTATTATTTTTGTTTCTTTCATTTTTTATAAATTATTATAAATGAATGATAAATATGTACACCTATATACCTTGAATGGTACATTGGAAAAAAAATGTCGGTCTCCGAGCGCCACGAGCTACCAGAGTGGGAGTCAGGTCGATACGCCGGCTTGGCGTCCTTTCACACGACACGCTGTGCGTTGGCGCGGACCTCGTGTCACGAGCGGGTGATGCGCGGCCGTGGGAAGGAAAACATCTTGCCGCCTTTTACCGTTTGAACTCTGAAAGCTCCGTCTCTGATCACGTGAGGCGCGCTAAAAAGGTCACAGGTGTGGACGGGCCTCCCGCCGTGCCGACAGGCTGTGTTGTGTCAGGATGACGGATGGGTGCTGGAGCGGATCCCGGGGAGGGGATAAATAAATGTATATTTCCTCTCAACTTTGTAATAGAGGAGAAAAAGTATATTTTAATAATTAAATGAAAACATCACTATTTTCTCTGTATTTTGTAATATTATATCATATGTTATATTTTTACCAAGCTGTTGTTTCTCATAATATTACAACATTCAATTTTTTTTTTTTATATTTTCACTCTATGCCACTAAAATAATGTTCCTGATAATATCACTTCTCATAATATTTTGACATTTTTTGTTACAATACAACTTTTTTCTCTTCATATTTTGACTTTATTCTTGTAAAATTACAGCCATTTTTCCCCCTTCTCTTCTTACAATTATAAATTGATCCCCATGATATTTGAATTATATTCCCCCCAAAATCCGTTTGTTTCTCACAGCTTTATTATAGATATTTTTTATATTTCAACTTTATGTCACTAAAATTATATTATTTTTCCTCATAATATTACAACATTATTCCCATGAAATTATGAATTTTTAATATTTTTAATTTATTCTTGTAATATTGATGCTGATTGTTCATGATATTTTTTAAAACAATACTGCAACTCTATGCTACTATAATGATATGGTAACAAAAAATTTGAACTTCTTTTGATATTGTTTGTTTGTCATCATATATCTTTTTCATCAACAGAAATGTAAAATGAATGAAAATGCTGCTAAAATGAGGTGATTTTTGTCATAACAATTGTGACTTGTTTTTTTTCGTAAGATTCTTTCTGAATAATTAGACTTTATTCTTGTAAAATGACTGCTGATGTTTTCATTTTTGTTGTTGCTGTTTTTAGTTTTTTTTTGTGAAGTCCATTTTGAGTGGCTGATGTGGTCCATTGGGACTCCTCCATGCTAATTAGCATGCTAATGACCCGTACACTACACATATTGCTGTATCACAATGTCTCCTCGCTCACCACCCCATGTGCTCCGTATCCATCACTTCAAGAAATACAATATATTCACATTTATCGAAACATATCATGATTATTAGTAGTAATTATGTAGGTGCTAAATCATGCTTAGAACATTTCACCTCATCTGCTATTGCCAACCAATAATAATATTCATTCATTCATTCATTCATTTTCTACCGTTTATCCTCACGAGGGTCGCGGGGGTGCTGGAGCCTATCCCAGCTGTCTTCGGGAGAGAGGCGGGGTACACCCTGGACTGGTGGCCAGCCAATCCCAGGGCACATATAGACAAACAACCATTCACACTCACATTCATACCTATGGACAATTTGGAGTGGCCAATTAACCTAGCATGTTTTTGGAATGTGGGAGGAAACCGGAGTACCCGGAGAAAACCCACGCATGCACGGGGAGAACATGCAAACTCCACACAGAGATGGCCGAGGGTGGAATTGAACCCTGGTCTCCTAGCTGTGTGGCTTGTGAGCTAATGGATGGATAGATGGATGGAGGATTGATGGACGGAAGCATAGATGGACAGACGGATGCTTGAATGGATGGACACAGCTAGATGGATGCATAGATGGCTAGACGGAGGGATGGATAGATGGATGGGTGATTGATGGATGCATGGAGAGATAGATGGATGGACAGATGGATGGATGTATGCATAGATGTATGCATGGCTGTACAGATGGATGGATGGACCGACAGCTGGATGGATGGGTGGATGCATAGATGGATAGAGAGAGGGATGGATGGATGATTCATGGATGCATGGATAGATGGATGGTAGATGCATGGATGGATAGATAGAGGGATGGATGGATAGATGGATGATAGATGGATGGACAGACGGATGGATGGATTATATATGGATGCATGGTAGATGCATGGATGGATAGACAATGGACAGACGGATGGACAGAGAGATGGATAGATGGATGCATGAATAGATGGATGGTAGATGCATGGATGGATAGCAAACGGACAGATGGATGGATGGACAGACGGCTGGATGGATGGATGGATGGATGATGCATGAATAGATGGATGGATGGATGGATGGATGGTAGATGCATGATAGATAGATGGATGGATGATAGATGGATGGTAGATGCATGGATGGATAGACAAACGGACAGATGGATGGATGGACAGACGGCTGGATGGATGGATGGATGGATGCATGAATAGATGGATGGATGGATGGTAGATGCATGATAGATAGATGGATGGATGGATAGATGCATGGTAGATGCATGGATGGATAGACAATGGACAGACGGATGGACAGAGGGATGGATAGATGGATGCATGAATAGATGGATGGATGGTAGATGCATGATAGATAGATGGATGGATGGATGCTTGAATAGATGGATGGATGGATGGATGCATGAATAGATGGATGGATGGTAGATGCATGATAGATAGATGGATGGATGGATAGATGCATGGTAGATGCATGGATGGATAGACAATGGACAGACGGATGGACAGAGGGATGGATAGATGGATGCATGAATAGATGGATGGATGGTAGATGCATGATAGATAGATGGATGGATGGATGCTTGAATAGATGGATGGATGGATGGATGCATGAATAGATGGATGGATGGTAGATGCATGATAGATAGATGGATGGATGGATGCTTGAATAGATGGATGGATGGATGCATGAATAGATGGATGGATGGTAGATGCATGGATGGATAGACAAACGGACAGATGGATGGATGGACAGACGGCTGGATGGATGGATGCATGAATAGATGGATGGATGGATGGATGCATGAATAGATGGATGGATGGTAGATGCATGATAGATAGATGGATGGATGGATGCTTGAATAGATGGATGGATGGTAGATGCACGATGGATAGACAGATGGATGGATGAATGCTTGACTAGATGGAGGGATGATGGTAGATGCATAGATGGATGGATGGATGGATGAATAGATGGATACCAACCAAATGCCACCTCGTCATGCAGGATGCCAAATAAAACAAGGAATGGAATTTGCATGTATTAATGAAGAAGATGATGAAGAAGATGATGAAGAAGATGATGAAGAAGAAGATGATGAAGAAGCGTCCATACAGTATTTGTATCCTACGTAGCTTCCAATGTTTCTTTGAAAGCCAGCAGCTGAGAAGTGAAGTGTTTCCTCAGAGATAAACCCCGAGGAGGAACGTCGTCATCTCTTCACGTCCCTGCCGTCCCTCTCCTGGGAATCCGTCGCCATGGAGACGTGAGGGCGCTCTATCCCCGCGGTATCTCCTCAGAGACGAGCGCTACGTCCCCGCCGTCCGTCCTGGCAACCTTTGAGTGTGATGCTTGAGGAGATGCTCACCGGCACCGGCGCCACAATGACACGATAAATGACCTCATGACCTCATGACCTCATGACCTCATGACGCTTACCCACACACAGCAGCACTGCTAGCATCCTTACTAGCTAGCTTCATACGCTGACGCTTCAAGTTGCCAAATATTATTATTATGAGCATTTTAATATAACATGACTTAAAGAAGGTAAAAAATAGACATCACAATATATAAACAACACAATCATATGGATATAATATTTATAAAATATCTTCAAATATATACAAAATACATTCATTCATTCATTTTCTACCGCTTTTTCCTCACGAGGGTAACGGGGGTGCTGGAGCCTATCCCAGCTGTCTTCGGGCGAGAGGCGGGGTACACCCTGGACTGGTGGCCAGCCAATCACAGGGCACATATAGACAAACAACCATTCACACTCACATTCATACCTATGGACAATTTGGAGTGGCTAATTAACCTAGCATGTTTTTGGAATGTGGGAGGAAACCGGAGTACCCGGAGAAAACCCACGCATGCACGGGGAGAACATGCAAACTCCACACAGAGATGGCCGAGGGTGGAATTGAACCCTGGTCTCCTTGCTGCGCGCTAACCACTCGACCACCATGCCATCCAAAATACAACATATCCAAATACAACATTAGTAAAATAAATAATAAACTGGATGATTTTAACTCCACAAAAAAATAACATGAATGAAAAAAACAGAAATGATTCCCAAAATATGTATTGAATAAAGCCATAAGTTGCCAAACAATAGTATGTACACTAATATAATTAGAATTTAATATATAAATATGTTGTATTTGCACCCATTTTTAATTTTTTTAATATTTTATAGAATTTTAAAAGAAATTTAATATTATTTTATGTATTTATTATACTGCATTTTTTACCTTATTATATATTTTTAAAATATCCATATGTCAAATAATATTTATAAAATATGATATTCCTGTTTTGATGCCAATATGGCAATTTCATTGATACAATTTGATAAAAGAAATCAAATACATCCTGGAAAAGTAGTCATTTTTGCCCTTAAATGCTAAGTGCTGTGTTTTGCTGCCACGTTATCAATAAAAGGAGCAATTAATCAAGCAATTAGGCGCCACGCCTCACATTAACACTTTATTTTCACGCATTAATACTTTGAGTCTCATAAATGTACTACCGGACTGTGTAAATGTGAACTTAATTGGGTTTTTTTTATTTGTGTGGCGCTAATACGCTAATACGCTAATACGCTAATACGCTAATACGCTAATACGCTAATACTCTGCTATCCTGCCGGTGAGGAGACAAGAGAAAAGTGCAAACAAGATGGGACGTATTGTTGTCGTCTCGATTGCACATCATCCACGTCATCCCGTGAAGACGTCCAGCTATCGATATCAGCAGCCTGCCTTGCCGGGCCCGCGTGTTTGGCCTCCTCTCTTCTGAGAAAGAAGAGGCGGGCGGCCTAATGAGAGGAAGCGAGGCGGGCCGGAGGGCGCATGCCTGTGCACATGGCAGCGCACATTAAAAGCTCTCCTGCCGTCGGCCTCTCTAATTCCCTGGCACCGCGCCCCGGCCCGTCCCTCCAATTACCAGTGGACCTCTCGCCGCGGCGTTGCCAGCGGGTGGGCGGACGCTATATTGACGCCCGCCCCTCCCGCCGCGCCGTCAGTCAATAGCCTAAAACACACAAGAGCACCTTGCCATTCAATTACAGGCATGGAGGGTACTAATGAGGGTTGCATTTCACCCACGCTGCTTGACTCGCTCTCAGGATAGACTCCGAACACAAACCTTTCATGCGCCGTGCAAAAGTCAAGGCCCGGGGGCCAGATTGGGGCCGGTCAGAAATATTCGTATATATATTTCAATTTGATTATTGTTTCTGTTATAGGTATATATCTTTTTTACTCCACCGATCCATTTTCTATGGAGCTTATCCTCACTAGGGTGGAGAAGGCATGCTGGAGCCTATCCCAGCTTTTCATAATTTAATTTTTTTGTAAAAATTTTTATTGTCAAAATATTTTTCATATTTATTTTTTCTTATTAATAATACATTTATATTATTTTGTGTGTTATAAATATTTTAAGAATTTAAAATATTATTTTTTTATTTACATTAATAGATGTAGTAATGTAATAAATCAAATAATAAATGAGGGCTGCACGGCGATCTAGTGCTTAGCGCGCAGACCTCACAGATAGCAGACCTGAGTTCAATCCCGCCCTATATTGCAAAAAGTTGTAAAATGAAATTTTGTAATACGAAACGTCATAACACGAAATGTTGTATGTTGCAATAGGAAATGTCATAACTCAAAATGGCATGACATGAAACTTCACAACACGAAACAATGTAAGATGAAACTTTGTGGCACGGGACGTCACAACAACAAACGGTGTAATGCAAAAAGTTGTAAAATGAAATTTTATAATATGAAACTTCATAACTCGAAATGTTGTAACATAAAATGTTGCGACAGGAAATGTTATAACACGAAATGGCATGACACGAAAAAGCTAAAACAACGTAACATGCAACTTTGTGGCACAGAACATCATAACGGTGTCGGGCAAAAAGTAAAAAAATGAAACTTGGTGACTCAAAATGCTGTTACATTAAACGATATAACACAAAACGCTGTAACCCAGAGACTGACTGTGATTTCATAAAACAAAACACAAAGGTAACAAAGTTAGCATAATATTAATATCATGCAGTAACATTTGATCATGATAATATTGATATCCAGTAGTAGTATGTATCTGTACAGGACTTGACCTCCATAGCAACATGATCCGTGTAGAGCAGGGGTCTCAAACTCAATTTACCTGGGGGCCACTGGAGCTAGGGTCTGGGCAAGGCTGGGCCACATCAGGTTTTCCAAAAAAAAAAAAAAACTCATTTATTAAAAACAGAAAAATATACAAACTTTTTCAGTGCTTTGGTTCCGATTTTCTACAATAAAAGCTCTGATAAAACATTCCACTGTTCTCAAATATCTTCATTTTTATTTTTCTGCACAAAATAAAATGAAAAATAAATAAACAAATCAAGAATAAAGAAAATCAATCAATCAGTAATAAATAAATATAATAATAATAAAACGGCAAATAATAAAAACTTAAGAAACCACATATAGTTGGTGGGTAGGCAAAATATTTTTTTCAGATTAAAATGAACAAAGCATTATTAGAGCCCTGTAGACATGACAAAACACGACTATAGTCACATTTATACTTTTTTTATTTACAACATATTGCGCAACTGCAGGGTCTTGAGACACATGCTAACTCGCAAACTAGAGAGCTAGCGACCTAAACGGTAGCCTTCAAGTTATTTCCTTTAAACTGAAATAGCCAAAAACTTACCACTTCCACACGGATAGGGAGGATAACTATTAACAGTTATTTAACCTTTAACATGAACATGAATCAAACGTAATCATTTTTTCTGGGTACATGATACCATACAGCATCCATATCAAACTTGCTCGGGGCGCACTAACATTAAACTTTCATATCAAGGCGGGGGCCTCAAACTAGTGTCCTGCGGGCCACATTTGGCCCACGGGCTGCGTGTTTGAGACCCCTGGACCCCTAGAGCTTGTACATGCACGCTACCATGATGCTGTAGGTATAGAGTGCATCATGGACTTGGGCTATGTCTGCAAGGCCCAGCGTTTACGAGGTTAAATACGATGTGGGGATTCCCAGAAAACAAAGCAAAGGTGATGTTTTGTTTTTTTTGTTTGATGAAACGTTGGATGACCGTGTTGATGTTTGTCAGCTCGGCTTGTTGTTGTGGTCGGTGTTGTTTTCAAATGTTCTGCTGACACGCGTTTGCCGCCCCCTTTTGCGTACGCCGGATGCAGATGACCAAAGCGGGGCTCAGGTAACGCATACTGTATGTTCCCATCCTGCTACAAAAAAACAAAACAACGTAAACAAGTGTGTTGTGACACGTCGCTCACCTTTTGAATGCATTGATGAGCACTGACCCGCACACGGCAGCGGCGGGGGGGCGGGGGGGGACTTCACTGTGCCGCACTTTGGAACTCATGACTCGTTGCAACAGCAAGCCCTCATGAATACGCAACCACGCCTCGCTGCATACGCTCGCCACAATATTAGAAACAGCTGCTTCTCATGGGCAAAAAAAGACCTGTTGACACTATTTTTATGTCAGCTGCTTCCACACAAGGCAACAATGTGAAGTTAAGTTACAGAAAAAACATAACGTAAAATGTCACATCAAAACATAACATCAAACTTTGTAACATCAAACTTTGTAACATCAAACGTAGTACATGAAACTTTGTAACATGAATTGTTGTAACATGAAACGCTATAACAACACGTGTCACACGAAACATTTTTAACATGAAACCTTATATAATGTCACACAAAATGGTGTAACTTGAAATGTCATAACACGAAACATGGTAACACCAAACTTTGTAACACAAAATGAACCATAACATGAACCTTTGTGACACAAAACAACATGAAACGCTTGAACATGAAATGTAACTTGAAATATTGTAAGATCCAGTGACCTAACACAAGATGTTCTAACATGTAAGTTCATAAAGTGAAATGTAGCATGGAACTTAGTAACAGGAAACAGTGTAACGCGAAACATCATACGATGAAACTGAGACACAGAATAAGGTAACGTGAAATGGTGTAACACAAAATGTCAAAACAAGAAATGTCGTAACACGAAACGCAACACAAAATGTTACACAAAACATGGTAACACCAGATTTTGTAACACAAAATGTTGTAACATGACGCTTCATAACATGTAATACAAATGAGAAATGTTGTAACATGAAACGTCGTAACATGAAACATCATAACATGAAACTGGGACATGAAATAACTTCACAATGTGAAATTTAACATGAAGCTTTGTAACACAAAGTGGTGTGACACTTTGTAACTGGACTATGTAACATGAAATGTAACGTGGAAAAATACACAGGAAAAAAACTTCATAATGAAATGTCATAACGTGAAATGGTGTAACACAAAATGTCAAAACATGAAATGTCTTAACACAAAACACAACACAAAATGTTACACAAAACATGGTAACACCAGTTTTGTAACACAAAATGTTGTAACATGACGCTTCATAACATGTAATACAAATGAGAAACGTTCCATAGCGAAACACAAATGATGTAACCTGAAATGCCATAGTACAAAAGTCAGGAACCCTGTGAACAGGAAACGGCGTTCTTCAAAATGTAACACAAAATGTTAAATGACACGTCACTCGAAACGCATTTACACAACATGTTGTAACATGAAACACTTTAACGCAAATGTTTCTTGACACCTTTGGACATGAAACATTGTAACATCAAATCGTCCTAACACGAGACGTTCTAAGATGTAATTTCATCATGTGAAATGTAACATGAAAATTTGCAACAGGAAACGGTGTAACATGAAACGTCGTAACACGAAACATCATAACATGAAACTGGGACATGAAATAACTTCACAATGTGAAATTTAACATGAAGCTTTGTAACACAAAGTGGTGTGACACTTTGTAACTGGACTTTGTAACATGAAATGTAACGTGGAAAAATACACAGGAAAAAAACTTCATAATGAAATGTCATAACGTGAAATGGTGTAACACAAAATGTCAAAACATGAAATGTCTTAACACAAAACACAACACAAAATGTTACACAAAACATGGTAACACCAGTTTTTGTAACACAAAATGTTGTAACATGACGCTTCATAACATGTAATACAAATGAAAAACATTCCATAGTGAAACACAAATGATGTAACCTAAAATGCCATAGTACAAAAGTCAGGAACCCTGTGAACAGGAAACAGCGTTCTTCAAAATGTAACACAAAATGTTAAATGACGAAGCGTCCCAAAACAGAATACACAGGGGAAAAAAAAAATCATAATGGAATGTCATAACATGTGTAACGTCGTAATATGAAACGTCGTAACAAAATGCTGTTACACAAAACGTGACACAAAACGTCATAACATGAAACTTTGTAACATGAACACAAAATGTCGCAACATGAAACGCTTTAACACAAAATGTTGTAGCATGACGTAACACGAAACGTTATAAGACGAAACGTTACACAAAATGCTTCTTTTGTTCCCGACACTGCATGGTATGCTGTTGGAAAAATGTCTTCCAATTAGCCAATGAAAAGCGATGCTAACATCTGTGTGATAAATGTCCATTACCCAAGGTGATGTTGTACCAGACACAATTAAGCTGCATGATATGCTATGCTATGCTAGTGCTAGTATGAAAAACAGAGGCTGGATTGAAAATGTTTACAAATCTGCCCACAAAAACACAAACAATATCGTTCCTGTTTTGTAACGTGGAAACGTCCTCACGTCAATGGTGTTGTTTTAAGCTAGCAGCGGTGAAACACTGAACCGCCACCAACAAGTCTTTGTTGTGTGCAGCCTTGCAAACGTCCGTCTTGCAGGAGGGCCTTGTTTGTCCTCCAGTGTGCCGCCGCTTCTTCTCCTTCTTCTGCCGCTCACCATCACGCAGGAGGAAATACCAGCAGTCGTGTGCCAGCTGCCGCTCACCGCAAAGCCAAGCTGGGCGGAGAGGAGCATTTTTGGTATAAATTAGTGCAGAATACGGCCGAGGGCGAGCCGCTGCCAGCTGCCGTAAATAGAGCTTGCGTGTAATAAGAGCGTGGCGACGACACAAAGGCAGGACTGTAGTCAACACGGCCTGTGGGTTCGTCGCTGGAAGGCCTGCTATTGTTTCCTTCATCGGTCATAAGATGGGAGCAGGTTGTCAAGTGCATGGACCCTTGGGACTGGAACAGCTGGCGGAACTTTGGGAAAAATATGATCCAATAAGCAAAAACCGAACAGGAACCACAAAGTGTGCATGGTTGAACCCCCAAACCCAGGCCACATTGGCTGACTTGCAACTTTTGATGTTTTAAGTCACGTTTTAACACTTCTAAAGCAAGGTTGACCACTAGGGGCCTCACAAGATCTCACAAGACTTGTGGGCACTCGGCCTGGGATGATAATAAATTCATTCATCACACAATAAATTAAAAGGAATGGGATTAGGGTCCATGGTCTTTGGTTAGGGTTTGTTTGGGGTTAAGGTCCATGGTCTTTGGTTGGGGTTTTGTTTGAGGTTAGGGTCAATGGTCTTTGGCTAGGGTTTTGGTTGCAGTTAGGGTCCATGGTATTTGATTGGCGCTTTTGTTGGTGTTAGGGTTCGTAGCCTTTGGTTAGGGCTTTGGTTGGGGTTAGGGATAATGGTCTTGGTTAGGGCTTTAGTTGGTGTTAGGGTTCATAGCCTTTGGTTAGGGCTTTGGTTGGGGTTAGGGATAATGGTCTTGGTTAGGGCTTTAGTTGGTGTTAGGGTTCATAGCCTTTGGTTAGGGCTTTGGTTGGGGTTAGGGATCATGGTCTTGAGTTAGGGCTTTGGTTGGGGTTAGGGTTCATAGCCTTTGGTTAGGGTTTTGGTTGCAGTTAGGGTCAAATGGTATTTGGTTGGCGCTTTTGTTGGTGTTAGGGTTCATAGCTTTTTGGTTAGGGCTTTAGTTGGGGTTAGGGATCATGGTCTTGGGGTAGGGCTTTGGTTGGGGTTAGGGTTCATAGCCTTTGGTTAGGGCTTTGATTGGGGTTAGGGTTCATGGTCTTGGATTAGGGCTTTGGTTGGGGTTAGGGTTCATGGTCTTCGGTTAGAGCTTTGGTTGGGCTTAGGGTCCATGGTCTTGGGTTAGGGCTTTGGTTTGGGTTAGGGTCCATAGTCTTGGGTTAAGGCTTTGGTTGGGGTTAGGGTCCATGATCTTGGGTTAGGGCTTTGGTTGGGGTTAGGGTCCATGATCTTGGGTTAGGGCTTTGGTTGGGGTTAGGGTCCATGATCTTGGGTTAGGGCTTTGGTTGGGGTTACTGTCCATAGTCTTGGGTTAGGGCTTTGGTTGGGGTAAGGGTCCATGATCTTGGGTTAGGGCTTTGGTTGGGGTTAGGGACCAGGGTCGGGTTTGCGCTTTTGGGCCCACACGATTCAACCAGGTGACGATTGTGGTTGCCAGTAAAGTTTCCTCCTCACATGAAATAAATAATATTATTGTAATTGTTAGTCTTTGTTGGTTTAGATACTGGTCTGGTGATATTATGATGGATTTCCCCTGGAGGAGGAAATGTTTATTAAGCCTTGGGAAGAAGATCTTGCTCTCAGCTTTTACCACATTAAGACGTACAAAAAACTAGCATTGACTCCAGCAAAGTCAATTTTGGATCCATCTTCAGGACCACCAGTAAAGCCAATAAGTCCCCTGGTGGTCCCATTCAACTCAAGAGTCTTGTTGGATTTTTACCAAGTGCTTCAAATTCTTCAATGAGAGCCTGCTGGGATTTAAAGTCCCATTGGGTCAGCCAAGGAGCTGCTCCAGCCATGACATAAAAGCTCTAAATAGGCTCAAGACGTATTTTTACACTTGAATTGAAGGCCGAGCTCACAGCAGGCGGCGGGTCGCACCAACGCCTCGTCCAAACTGAGGGACCGCCGTCATCACTTCCAGCGAGAGCGCTAAAAAGAACCAGATGGAGCTTCGCTGTTGTGTAAGTTCAGAGGAGACGGGCCAGCCGGGGGTTTGATTGGTGTCCTGACATGACCTCTCATGTAACACACACACACACTCAGTTCTGACCATCTCGCCACTTCCTCTCGTGGTGATTGATGCTTCCCTGGAAGCCATTTGGCCCAGAAGACATTAGCTTCCAGGTTGGTTACATTCCACATTAGTCTTTTGCTGCAGGCAGCTTTTGTCCTGACACATTTTTTCTCTCGCTGACACAGTCCACCATCAGACATCATACACCATCAGACATCATACACCATCAGACATCATACACCATCAGACATCATACACCATCAGACATCATACACCATCAGACATCATACACCATTATACACCATCATACACCATCATACACCATCAGACATCATACACCATCAGACATCATACACCATCAGACATCATACACCATCAGACATCATACACCATTATACACCATCAGACATCATACACCATCAGACATCATACACCATTATACACCATTATACACCATTATACACCATCATACACCATCATACACCATTAGACATCATACACCATCAGACATCATACACCATTATACACCATTATACACCATCATACACCATCAGACATCATACACCATCAGACATCATACACCATCAGACATCATACACCATCATACACCATCATACACACAGTTGATATTGTACAGTATATACGGACATCCTATCCACTTGGGGTGTAAGGAGAGCCTGCCAATCTGACTTGAAATGTGTCAGCAGTCTTCAAGTGAACCTCACAAGCACTTCTACATAGAACCCTAAAATCAAACCAACCTTTGACCACAAACAAAACCTTAACCCAACCCCAACCAAAACCCAAACCTCAAACATAACCAAAACCCAACAAAATTCCCAACCCGAGACTTACAGTGGATTTCTTACCCCACCTCTAAATAGAAACATATCCCTAATTTAAGACCCCAACCCCCCAAAAATACCAAACCCTAACGTTAATTCAAAACCTCAACAAAATACCAAACCCAGGCCAAGGAAGAAGCCTAACCCTAGTTGAAAACTGAAATAGAACCATAACCCTAACCAAAACACCAAATCTCATCTTTACCCAATTCCTAACCTCAACCCAAATCCCAAACTAAACCCTAAAACCAAAACTGTAACTTGAAATATGACCAAAACTCCAACCTGGGGGGATCCCTAATCCCAACCCTAACCCCGACTATAACCGAAACTCAAACCCAAAACATAACCAAAACTCCAAAGCCGTGGGATTCCTAATGCCAACCCTAACCCCAACTATAACCAAAACTCTAACCTTAACCAAAACTCAAACCCCAGGGGATTCCTAATCCCAACTATAACCAAAACTCTAATCTTAACCAAAACTCAAACCTGAAACATAACCAGAACTCCAACCTGGGGGGATTCCTAATCCCAACTATAACCAAAACTCTAACCTTAACCAAAACTCAAACCTGAAATATAACCAGAACTCCAACCTGGGGGGATTCCTGATCCCAACACTAACCCCAACTATAACCGAAACTCAAACCCAAAACATAACCATAACTCCAAACCCGTGGGATTCCTAATCCCTAATCTAACCCCAACTATAACTGAAACTCTAACATCAACCAAAACTCAAACCTGAAACATAACCAAAACTCCAACCTGGGGGATCCTAATCGCAACCCTAACCCCAACTATAACCAAAACTCTAACCTTAACCAAAACTCAAACCCAAAAAATAACCAAAACCCCAACCCCAGGGGATTCCTAATCCCAACTATAACTGAAACTCTAACATTAACCAAAACTCAAACCTGAAACATAACCAAAACTCCAACCTGGGGGATCCTAATCGCAACCCTAACCCCAACTATAACCAAAACTCTAACCTTAACCAAAACTCAAACCCAAAAAATAACCAAAACCCCAACCCCAGGGGATTCCTAATCCCAACTATAACTGAAACTCTAACATTAACCAAAACTCAAACCTGAAACATAACCAAAACTCCAACCTGGGGGATCCTAATCGCAACCCTAACACCAACTATAACCAAAACTCTAACCTTAACCAAAACTCAAACCAAAAATATAACCAAAACTCCAACCCCGGGGGATTCCTAATCCCAACTATAACCAAAACTCTAACCTTAACCAAAACTCAAACCCAAAAAATAACCAAAACTCGAACCTGGGGGGGATTCCTCATCCCAACACTAAGCCCAACTATAACTGAAACTCAAACCTGAAACATAACCAACACTCCAACCTGGGGGATCCTAATCGCAACCCTAACCCCAACTATAACCAAAACTCTAACCTTAACCAAAACTCAAACCTGAAACATAACCAGAACTCCAACCTGGGGGATCCTATTCGCAACCCTAACACCAACTATAACCAAAACTCTAACCTTAACCAAAATTCAAACCGGAAACATAACCAAAACTCCAAACCCGGGGGATTCCTAATCCCAAATCTAACCCCAACTATAACCAAAACTCCAACCAAAACCCTAACCTTAACCAAAATTTTAACCTGAAACATAACCAAATCGGCAACCCCGACAAAATCCCTAGCACTCCCCTATGGGGGAGTCATAATCCTAACCCTTACTCAAAACCTCTTACCCTAAATAGAATGATAACCCTTGTTTAAACCCCCAAACTCAACAAAACCCCTAAATGGAACCATAACCTTCATTCAAAACCCCAATTCCTAGTGGGGGTTTCCTAGCCCACCCCCATAGCCATAACCCTAATCCAAAAGCCCAACCATAAACACAATGCAACCCTAACCCTAATCCCCAAACCCAAAACCTAAACCCACCATGTCTCTTGTCTCCAGGTTCCCATCTTCATGACTATTAATGTTCTTTCAACTTGACATCAAGACATGAAATGTAGCAAATCTACATTCCCTGTTTCGAATCAACATCATGACTTCCTTTGCACCTCCGCAAATATTGGCTGAATGACTACAAGAAACAGAATTAATTATGATAATAATCATAATTGGATGGAATAATCCCAAGAAAGAACTTGTTCCCTTTGAAATGAAAGCGCTCATGAACTCAGTGACACCAACATTCTCACACGGTGTCCTGACTCGGCCCGGCTGGCACTCAGAGGGAACATAAGGATCCCATATATGACCCTGGCAGGCGGCCACACCCACATTCCTCTCTTATGTGCTCACACACACACACACACACACACACACACACACACACACACACACACACACACACACACACACACGCCTTGCCTTCAACCTCAGACCAAAACCTTGGCCCACATTTCTGTAAGGACTTAAGAAATGCAAACATTCTATAAAGACACGGTGTACTAGTTCTTGTTTTGTTTTGATTTTAGAAGCTCCTCTTGACCTTTGGGATGATGGAGACCCTCCAGATGACAGATCTAGTCTGGCTCGTCTAGTTCAAGCTTATCTTTTACTCAGGAGTCCAAGTCAAAGCCAGCGGGGCCCGACAGCCTTGTGGTCCGGGGTGATCGGGTTCAGAGGTAGGGGGTGCACGAGTGCTGCAGAATGTGGCTCGTATGGGAGTAAGTAGGAAACGTCCAACTTGTAGGCTCGTTACAGGATATGAGCAAGTTCCACGCCTTCTGTGGTTCTTTGCTTGGACAAAAGATGGAAGACAAACACGTATGGACTTGCACGTTTAGCATGGAGCACACGCACACACGCTGGGAGGTCTTGTGACACCGTGACTCCCTCCTCCACACGCGTGGCTTTGACCGGGGATTGTCAGCAAGCTCGTTAGTGGAAGATAAAAGTCCGACCTCAAGCTGGTCCGACTTCACCAACACACTAATGATTTAAAAGCAGATATTATTATTTTTTAAACGTTATTCTTTACCAGAATTACCAGAATTACTAGAAGTGCTGCAGCAGGGGGGCACCAGGCTTTCACTTTTATTTCACTTTTATTCTGAGTTGAATTCTTTCAAATTACAGCTTATTTTTTGCATTGGAAATTATTAGAATAGATTAGTTTTTATGTTTTATACATATTTTATTTTATTTTAATTGATATTACATGTATTTGTCTTTAAGATTTTATATAAATTAGTTTTTCCATTTGTGTATTTTTATCATTTTATTTGAATGAAATTATTTTTTTAAATGTAATGTATAGTAATTTATTATTAATATTTATTATTTATTTAATATGTATTTAAAATGTATTTTATTTATTTGTCATGTTTTTTAAAATAATTTAAATAATAATGAAAATTATTTTTTAATAATTTAAAGCAGGGGTCTCAAACACGCGGCACTCGTTTGAGGCCCCCGCCTTGATATGAAAGTTTAATGTTAGTGCGGCCCGCGCAAGTTTGATATGGATGCTGTATGGTATCATGTACCCAGAAAAAATGATTACGTTTGATTCATGTTCATGTTAAAGGTTAAATAACTGTTAATAGTTATCCTCCCTATCCGTGTGGAAGTGGTAAGTTTTTGACTATTTAAGTTGAAAGGAAATAACTTGAAGGCTACCGTTTAGGTCGCTAGCTCTCTAGTTTGCGAGTTAGCATGTGTCTCAAGACCCTGCAGTTGCGCAATATGTTGTAAATAAAAAGAGTATAAATGTGACTATAGTTGTGTTTTGTCATGTCTACAGGGCTCTAATAATGCTTTGTTCATTTTAATCTGAAAAAAATCATTTGTCTACCCACCAACTATATGTGCTTTCTTAAGTTTTTATTATTTCCGTTTTATTATTATTATATTTATTTATTTATTTATTACTGATTGATTGATTTTCTTTATTCTTGATTTGTTTATTTATTTTTCATCTTATTTTGTGTAGAAAAAATAAAATGAAGATATTTGAGAACAGTGGAATGTTTTATCAGAGCTTTTATTGTAGAAAATTGGAACCTAAGCGCTGTTTTTTAAATTTTTTTGTTTTTAATAAATGTGTTTTTTTTTTTTTTTGGAAAACCTGATGCGGCCCAGTCTCACCCAGACCCTAGCTCCAGTGGCCCCCAAGTAAATTGAGTTTGAGACCCCTGATTTAAATCATTCAGCAGTATTCAAATATTTGATTCTTTGATTAAGAAAAATCAATTGTTTACTTGAAAAACGTATGAATTACATGTGTTGTTTTTCATTCTTCTATGAAGTCAATTATTAAAAAAAAAGTATTTTAGTTTCCCAGTAAGTCACTCGGTAAAAGAAAGAGCAAAGAAAGGTCAGAGTTTGAACACGTAAGTACATTTATTCAGGCTTGAATACATGTATATAGAACATAAGTAACATATTTGTACTGATTGCAAATGACACGGCACACTTTCAATGCATCTCCGCCATATAAGTTAATGTAACAGATGCTTCTCTGTGGGATGATGCACTTTTTTGCTATAAAATGTACGTACAAGTGCATGTTCTCTTTTTTTCTTTATATATTTTTCAATATCTACAAAAGAATTGGTCCACGGGTTCTGCATTGTGAAGGCGGAATATAGAAATGTCATATCATGGAATAATAATGAGCTTTATTTGCGCTAAATACAAGAAATACAACATTGTCAGTTTACAAAAGCTTAGCATATAAATCACTGCATTGTCTACTCTCTAAATAAATTCACCCCCCCCCCCCCCCCCGACCGTCCCGCCCGCCCCCACACGATGACGTAGAACGCGGAGACGACGACACCAGAATGTCACAGCGCTACGTTACAATAAAATCTCTGTGCAGAGTAAGCCACATGAAGAAATACAATGCATAGATTTAGATATCATTTACAGCTCTTCTTCCGATAAAAAAAAAAACTTCGACTTCGAGGATTCATGCTGACTTGAGTGACCGGCACGAATAGATTTCATAATTAATAATCATCATCATCATTGTCAACATATCAATAGGTAGAAATTTGGCAGTTTTCAAGGCTTTGAAACGTCAAGAAAAGTAAAAATGTGAAATCATCCTCCGTCATTTCATTTCAAAAACCAAAACTCCCAGCTCAAGGCGACGGATGTGGTTGTTGGTGGAATAAAAACGGCCGCTTGGTGGGGGTGGGGGTTGGGGGGGTCACTGACGATGCCAATGTACACGCCTGATAAGTCAACACAGGGTGACACACGATTCATTGGCGACTCCAAATTGTCCATAGGTATGAATGTGAGTGTGAATGGTTGTTTGTCTATATGTGCCCTGTGATTGGCTGGCCACCAGTCCAGGGTGTACCCCGCCTCTCGCCCCAAAGACAGCTGGGATAGTCACCAGTTTCCCGCCACCCTAGTGAGGATAAGCGGCATAGAAAATGGATGGATGGAAGTTAGCAGGCACTTTGTATCTTGGCGAGGTCATAGGTCATATGTACGGCCTATAGCATACACCGACGGAAATAAGAACAATAAACCACCAAGGCAGCGGGGGCCACTGCGTCACCCGTGCGGCCATACCACGCTGAAAGGGCGGAGCCAGATACAAGTTGCAGTCTGTTGATTGGCTGAAAGTTTGTAAAGTCAAATGTTTTCTGGACTATGTTTCTGCAGGGTTAGGGTTAAAAAAATAAAGATTTTTTTTTTCCAGTGGACTGGAACCTCCTCCATTCTCTATTTGAATCTTAGCCCCTCCCACCATCAACTTAACATTTTGTGGGGTCTATGTCATACATGGACCCCCCCTCCCCAACCCTAATCAGAACATAGAGCGGGATTTAAAAAAAAACAAAAAATTTTTTATAGTGCAACAGCTTAAAAAAATGAAGAAAAATTTTTTTCAACCCCCCCCATCCTGCGATGTTCATAAAAGTAAAGTTTGCAAATGCTTAAAGATGCCTGCTGAAGTTTGTATTTTCAAAATAATTCAAAGTGGACCCTCAAGGCGCATCCTGCTGGGCAAGCTGATGGTGGGAGGGGCTACAATGCAAACGCAGCATGGAGGACCGATGAGGCTCCTGATGAGGAAATACCACCCCCTGCAAAGGAGAAGCGAAGCTTCAAAGCCGGTTTGATAAAACCGTACTAGGCCCGCCCCTTTTGGACTAAAGCGACCTATGACTACGAAGGAAAGAGAGGGAAGGTTCCTTGGTCTGAAGGACCATGGATCTTCTGCATGTCAAGAAATGAGAAGATCCTGCTCACATTTCCTGGACTTCAACAGGGACTGAGAGACCACTTTAAAGGCTCAGGAGGGTTTTGCGGTTCATTCTTTGATGACAATATAATATTGTAATAATTCTAATATCACATATTATGAACTGTAGTCATCAAAATGATGATGAAGGAAATACATACATGTGTAGTGACTCTACAGAATAAATTATTGAAATAAACAGACTTTCCAATAGACACTGTATTTTTACGGAACTATACAGTCCACCCCCCCCCACTCCATCAACCCCCCCACCACCACATTGGCAGGGCTTACGGTCTCGGCACCCACAAAGGCGACTACTTGAGTCGGCCATGGTAATGAAATGTCCATCTTGATACGCTAACGCAAAGCAGCAGGAGGTCATCGAACCCAACCCCTCCCTCACTCACTCACTCACTCACTCACGGTGCCACCAAAAGCTGCAGCACATAGACGGAAATAAAAGCTGACACCCAAACAGACACGGGTGTCACCACAGATATTCACTTTACTTTTAGGAAAAGTACCATGAAAAAATATTGACAGTATATTGAAATCTACTTTCATTTCTAGGATGTTCAACTCAGTGTGTGTGTATATGCTAGCGGCCCCGCCTCCACCCACCCAGAGACTGTGTGACCGAGAACACGGCTCACTCTGTTCTTGCCATTGTTCTATGCAATAAAGCCGGCAATGTGATGAAAGCTATGCCCGGAGAGAACCCTATTCCTAGCGTTCCTAGGCTAAGTATAATTGATTCCATGGTGCCCCCCCCTCCCTTGCAGGATGCAAAGAAGCATGAAACAGTCTATGTGTATCGGTGTGTAGTGCGTGTGTTACATTTCCATTGTTCCAATATGGTATTCCACCAATAAAACCACTACTTATTGAGATTATAAGCACAAAAAAACAAAGATTTATTGATTTTGCGGGGTGGCAAATATGTGTTGGATCTACTGTGTATGTATATATTTATACAATAAAAAAACCCTTCAAGAACTACTTAAATAGGCCCCTGTGGTATTAAGGTTCCGAGTGCAGGCGGCGCACCACAATAATAATCTATATTAAAGACAATAATTTACCTCTCAAATATATACTACAATCTAGTCAACAGGTACTCTATCATGTTAATGTACACTCTTAAAGGTATATACACAATCAGAAGAAGAGAAAGAGAGCGAGAAAGCGGCTCAAAAACTATAAAAATAATCATTCGAATCATCATAAATGGTCCAGTTTTCGCTCGGTTTGTGGCTTCTGCTCTGTAAACGTAATCACACGACCTGATCCCGACGGCGTCCAGGGCGTGGTATTTACATTCAGACGCTGGCCAAGGAGCCACGTGCTGCTGCTGCGTGGCTTTCCTTGATGCTGATGATGGAGATGATGTTTGGCTTGTCAGTCATCTATGAAGGTGGAACTTGAAGGCCACTGGATCATCTCGATGAAAAAAAAACGCAGGACCCTGCAGTCTTGGTGCCACGCGAGGGAACCACAAACTCCAGGTGCCTTTGTTCGACCTTCATGGATGACGTGCGTTGGCTCCATTGTTAAGGCAAATTGTTTGGCACTTGAGTTAGTATGGATTGATATTTCCAGTAGATTAAAAGCTGGCACTTTGTAGTAAAGTGACGTGAAAAGTTTTTAAGCAGGAATGTCCAAGATACAGGAACTTGGTCTTGGTTTCATCTTGAAAGCTTGTGTCTTACCACCCAAAGATCAGTCCAACCGATTCCATTTCTTCACCGTTTCAGTCCTCCTAGCCAGACACCCAGCTGTGCGTGGTGGTCTTCACCCCGTGGGGGAAGCCTTGCTGGGTCACCATCGGCTCAAAGTTGAAGTCCAGCGAGTCCCCGTCCATGAGAGTTTCGTGGAGAACGGTCTCCATGTCAAACTCAAACTTCTCTATGGACATGTCATCCAGGTCGCTGGGCAGCTTCTCCAAGTGGGAGGGCGGCGCCAGGCCCAGGCGTCCGTATCCGTTGGTGTTGATGGGGCAGAAGGCGCCGGGTACGCCGCCGCCGCCGCCGCCGCTGAGGTGGCTTGAGAGGCCGTAAGGCATCTGCATGGGGCTTTTGGTGGAAGAAGGGGGTCGCGCCGTGCCGCCACTGTGGTTGAGAGACATGAGCAAGCGGCCGTTCATGGCTGCTGAAGTGGGCGGGGCTTGGCTTCGCACGTTGTGCGGGCGAGGATGGGACAGACCGTGATGGTGGCCGTTCCCCCCCGCCATGAGTTTGGCCCCGTGCTGGCCACCGCTGTATGGTGGCAGCATGCGGCCCCCGCTGGACTGAGTTACCACCGTGTCCACTGACGGAAGGAGGTCTCCATGCTGGTCTGTGTCTGACGTCAGAAGCTCCTTCAAAAGCCCGGCAGAGCAGCTGTACGGACTCATGGCAGGCCCGAAGGCGGTCTTGCTCTCCGGCAGGGTCTGCATGCTCATGGGCGGCAAGGCGTTCAGCCCCGCTTGACCGTACACGCACTTACGGTACTCCTGCGGGGCCTGCGACACCATGCTAGGGGAGCTGTATGACGGGTACCCGGGGCTGGGTTGCATCATAGGGGAAGGGGAGGACTGGGAGGATCCGGGGGTCGTCGCCCCTCCTCCAACCTGAGAGTTATTAGGCGAGAGCAAGTTCAGATTGTCCAGAAGGTTCTCCATGACGTTTTCCGAGCTGTGTCCCAAGGATCCGGTCATCTCTGTGAGGCTGGGCAGCGTGGCAGTCATCTTGGGCCCGGGGGCGCCCGGGTAGCCCATGTGCACGTCCGCCTCACTCAGGTCGTCCTCGGGCATGAAGGGCGACAGGCGGCCGCTGACGGTGCTGGCGTTGGAGCTGGTCCGAGGCCTGAAGCTGTTCCAGGCGTCAAAATCGTCGTTGCTGTGGGAGTTGGGGCTGCCGGGCCACTTGTTGTAGGAGCCCGGGCTGTCGGCGCCGCCGTCTGGGCCGCCCTGCATGGACAGCTGCGGACAGACAGGGAGACTCTTTGTGAGACTTAAGTCATGTGATTACAGAACACCAAGAAAAACATGGAAGTGAGCCTAAAAATAGCTCATCAGTATCATGTACTACCTTCTTTTTGGCGGCCCGTCCTCTGCTTTTGGTGAATTTGCTGTTGTTGTCCATGGAGGCCGCCCTGCGTCTGGGGGACTTGCCGCTCTTCCCTCCCTCGGGGTTCAGCATCCACCAGGAGCTCTTCCCCGTGCCCTCATTCTGCACGCGGACAAAGCGGCTGTGCAGCGACAGGTTGTGTCTGATGGAGTTCTGTGGAGGAGAGGATGATGATGAGGATGAGGGTGTGATCGCTGTGGGAGATGTGCCCTTTTCCACTAACACATTTGCCTTTGCACTCAAGTGCAAATCCTTTTTACAGCTGCTCTTCTTTTCAAAAGAGCTTGACAGATCATCTGAGGGAGCAAAAAGAAAGTGCCTTGTCACTCGGGAACATGGCCTCCACGAAATAGATGTCAATAAGTTGACGTGATGATCCGTCAGCATGGACAAAAACCTAAAAAAGAAGATATTCCGCCTGTCCACAGCACACAAAATCAGCTTTTTTTTACCCTTCCCAGTTTAATAGTGTGCACTGCCGTTGCTTGGCGACAAGTATTTTTGTGCCTGGAGCAAGTGAAGCGTGACTAAACCACCGCAAACAAATGAACGGGACTATTGGGCAAAGGTCTGCTGAGCAAAGCACCGCTGATGTCCTACTTTACAGCCGGCTCGGGGTTGGGAGACTTCAAATGAGCCAGAACTGTTATTTAAGGACCCGTGTTTTGTGTTATGAGCCTGAACAAGACACACACATAAAAGCTGTGGCTGACGTCTTCGGCGTGTGGCGCATCTGCTTCCAGATCTGACCCCCCCACCACCACCACCACCACCTCCTCCACGCATCTCCGCCATCCTTCACTCGCAATCGCGGCCCAATCGCTCATTAGCGTCACCCGCACCACTGTCCAATATTGGTGTCAAACAAGTGTCACTTGTACTTTAATTCATTTTCTACTGCTTATCCTCACGAGGGTCGCAGAGGTGCTGGAGCCTATCCCAGCTGTCTTCGGGCGAGAGGCGGGGTACACCCTGGACTGGTGGCCAGCCAATCACAGGGCACATATAGACAAACAACCATTCACACTCACATTCATACCTATGGACAATTTGGAGTGGCCAATTAACCTAGCATGTTTTTGGAATGTGGGAGGAAACCGGAGTACCCGGAGAAAACCCACGCATGCACGGGGAGAACATGCAAACTCCACACAGAGATGGCCGAGGGTGGAATTGAACTTGGGTCTCCGAGCTGTGTGGCCTGTGCGCTAACCACTTGTCCATGTACTTTAATATTCATTCATTTTCTACTGCTTATCCTCACGAGGGTCGCAGGGTTGCTGGAGCCTATCCCAGCTGTCTTCGGGTGAGAGGCGGGGTACACCCTGGACTGGTGGCCAGCCAATCACAGGGCACATATAGACAAACAACCATTCACACTCACATTCATACCTATGGACAATTTGGAGTCGCTAATTAACCTAGCATGTTTTTGGAATGTGGGAGGAAACCGGAGTCCCCGAGGGGTGGAATTGAACTCGGGTGTCCTAGCTGTGAGGCCGGTGCGCTAACCATTCGTCCGCCGTGCAGCCTATATGCTTTATTATTATTCATTCATTCATTTTCTACCGCTTATCCTCACGAGGGTCACAGGGGGTGCTGGAGCCTATCCCAGCTGTCTTCGGGCGAGAGGCGGGGTACACCCTGGACTGGTGGCCAGCCAATCACAGGGCACATATAGACAAACAACCATTCACACTCACATTCATACCTATGGACAATTTGGAGTCTGCAATTAACCTAGCATGTTTTTGGAATGTGGGAGGAAACCGGAGTACCCGGAGAAAACCCACGCATGCACGGGGAGAACATGCAAACTCCACACAGAGATGGCCGAGGGTGGAATTGAACTTGGGTCTCCTAGCTGTGTGGCCATGTACTTTAATATTTAAATTAAAAATCAAGCCAATGTGTCCAAAGTGCATTTTAGAGGAATTTATGAAGGCATTTTGTCAAGAAAATGAGGAAGAACATAACTGCATGCATACAAATAAAGCATCCATAATGCATATTAATGCTCTCAAATAAAATACCAAAATTGCATTAAATAAGAGCACAAAAAAATCATGTTTCTCTTATAAGTGTAAAATGAATACTGTATATACCATACAAGAAGATGACTAAAATATTGCTCAGTTTTACATGTAAAATACACATTAGTTGTATATTATAAATTTTAATGTCACGCAATGTTGGAACGCAATTGAATATGATTGCACACCTGGCAACCCAAAGTGATGCTATCTGATGGGCCTCTGCATTCAGCTCCCAATCGAATGATGCAACCCGCATCACTCCCGCAGTGCCCCACTAAACGCCTGTGCAGGGACGGCTATGACACAATGCCGTCTGGTCATGAGCCACTGGTTCCCGTGACTCCCTGAGCTCTGCTCATTTTCAGCTGTGCCGTGAGCGATGACTCCGCTGTCCCGCTTGACTGCAACGACAGCGCAGGCGCCGGGGTGTCCTGTCGCGGCCCTTACATCATCACTGTCACAGGATGGACAGGACGGACAAGTATTCATTTTACACTTATTAGAGAAACATGATTTTTTGTGCTCTTATTTAATGCAATTTTGGTATTTTATTTGAGAGCATTAATATGCATTATTGATGCTTTATTTGTATGCATGCAGTCATGTTCTTCCTCATTTTCTTGACAAAATGCCTTCATAAATTCCTCTAAAATGCACTTTGGACACATTGGCTTGATTTTTAATTTAAATATTAAAGTACATGGCCACACAGCTAGGAGACCCAAGTTCAATTCCAAATCAAAATTGTTAAAAGACCAACTAAAACATGAACTGTTGGACCTTAAGGAGGTTCTAAGTGGAGCTTGAAAATGCAAAAAGAAGAAATAGTAGTGAGATATAAAGGGAGTTTATAAAGAAGTGAAATGATATGATTGGTATATAATTTAGTGTCGGGTTATCATTGATGGCAAAGGCAACAAAGCTTTCTCTCCTTCAGCAAGGTGGGATTGGACGCAGTAAGACAGTCATTTCAACTGCAATCCTTCAATGGAACAACGGAGCTTCAGGTTGTGCAGGGGCGTCAAACGGCAACCGGCTATGTGGAGATGTTACAGGGAGCATCCCTCACGACTGAAGGCACTTCATCAAGGATCTCTTCCGTAGGAATACACAGACTCCTTTGGACTATCCTGCATCTTCCCCTCATCCAAACCCCGTGGAGAACATTTGGGAATGGATTTAGAAAAATGGACGTGAGTGAAGCCATCTTCAGCACCTGGATCAACATTCCCACTAGCTTCCTGGAAACGCTGGCATCACGTATGCCCAGAGTCGTTTTTCACCTCATGAAGAAGAATGGCAAAACAACTCATCACTCCTTTTTTTTTAATATAATTTTGGGTTCTATTTTTTCATCTATGGTTTCTTTTAATCATCTGATGAGCATCTTCATTCATTCATTCATTTTCTAGCGCTTTTCCTCACGAGGGTCGCGGGGGTGCTGGAGCCTATCCCAGCTGTCTTCGGGCGAGAGGCGGGGTACACCCTGGACTGGTGGCCAGCCAATCACAGGGCACATATAGACAAACAACCATTCACACTCACATTCATACCTATGGACAATTTGGAGTCGCCAATTAACCTAGCATGTTTTTGGAATGTGGGAGGAAACCGGAGTACCCGGAGAAAACCCACGCATGCACGGGGAGAACATGCAAACTCCACACAGAGATGGCCGAGGGTGGAATTGAACCCTGGTCTTCTAGCTGTGAGGTCTGCGCGCTAACCACTAGACCGCCGTGCCGCCCTGATGAGCATCTTATTTCATGTTAATGATTCTTTGCAATAAACTGCTGACTGAGTTTTTTTTTTTTTTTGGTCTCACTTTGTAACTCCAGTTAGAGACTCCTCAAGATCCAACAGTTCAAAATGTACATTCCCGCCATTTTTCAAGTGGGTTATGTGGGATATGTCAGGGATACCCGGCTTGGACCAGTGGAAAAAAGCCTCGTGTCCCACGGTGCGGGCTGGAAAAACAATACAGGTCACATCAAGAGTCACAAAGTCAAGAGTCCTGCAAGTTCCGCCACGGGACTTATCTTCTGCCGCAGCGCAGAAGGAATCTCGGCATTCCAGCTAATCAGCGTGTGCAAAGTTCAATTGTAATCACAGCCAACGTGTTACTATCTCTTAGGAAACAGTAGAGACAGGATTCCCAGCCAGCCAGTCATCACAATCAACATTCCTAAGCATGGTTACAAAACTCAAGGTTTCACAGCAGTCCATCCACAGAGAGAAGCAGAGTGTCAAGAAACACTTCGGTGATAATAAATGTTACGCAAACTGGACTCTGGGATAATAAAACTGCGGGTTCTGCGCCAGTCCACCGCCAGGAGCACTGCACTCTGAGTACACAGAGAGAGAGAGAGAGAGAGCGGCGCTGGCAAAACACGAGGAAGTGACCACATGAAAGAGGACCGTGACAGGAAACAGAGTCAACTTCCTGCCTCACAGGAAGCGCCGTGGTCGCGAGGCAGAGTGGGGGGGAAAAAAAAGGGCAAAGGAATGCGAGTTTGCGTGAGCCAAGTGAACGCCGCCAATTTAGCTTTTAGCCCTCCTCCTCATCCATCAACCCCCCCCACCGCCCTCATCCTGGCTGCAAGCATTAACCCCTCCATGTCGCGCTCCTTTGTAATAAACGGACCGTGTCATGTGACTCAAGCGAGAGGTTGCAGCTGGTGTGAATGTGCGCTATTTAGGCGGGAGAAAGAGGGGCAGTGTGCGGAGAAGTGGGCAAGAATCAGCAAAGAACACGCTGTGCTGGTCCGACTGAAAGGCGGCAGTGTTCAGACGGACATTTCCTTGTCTTTCCTTGGCCCGTTCTCGGAGATTCTTTGCCCTCTCACAAATACTAGGGAGTCCACTTTGGACCGTACACTCCACTTTGCTTCAAATTTGAATGAAAGTTAAGACGTTTCCATCCATAGACCGAGCTGTCCATCAAACAAAGAATGTTGTTGCAGTGATTAGTGTCTTGCTAACGGAGTTCACGCTCTCTAAATGCTGTGCTATTATGTCATTATAATGTTAAAATAATGTCAATATATTTAAGTTAGACATAGACAACCTGTACATTATTAGAGCCCTCTTGACATGAAATAACACCCCTATATTACCTTTACACTCCTATTACCCAACATAGTAGACAATAATAGACAGAAAATAAGACACAAAAAACATGTTTACCACCTTCTAAATACACCTAATTATATTTAATTAGAGGCCTATAAACATGAAGTAACACCCCTATATCAACTTTACACTCCTATTACCCACTATAGTAGACATAGTAACAGAAAATAAGACATAAATAAGACACGTGCTTGTGTGTGGTGCTGTAAATATGTTCTGATGTTGGACAGGAAGTGATGTCAGTGGTTCGGGGTTACGGTTGCAATAGCAGCTCATTTGCTTCTTCCTGCTCCTTTTCAGACATGTGAAGCAATGAGGTGTATATTGTATATATTGTATATGTGAAGTACATTAATGTAACATTGTATGCATGTTTGAAATAAATTAAGAAACAACAATATTAGAGATGGACAATTGTAAATAATAACTATTTCAATAGGAAAGATATATTTATGAATGTTAATAATCCTGAAAGCTCAATCCCAAAGACTACAGTAATACAGTAATGGATGTCCCTTTTAAATCACTTTTAAGCCATAAAAATGGCCACAGTTCAGTTCCAAACAGCTTGTGGTGCTGTATTTGGAAATTCATGTTTATTAATGTTTACTAGCTCGCGTTTGTGTTGTTTATGTTGATATAGTCATTTAGATATTTGAGTTGCCACAAAATCAAAACAATTATGTCAAAGCAAAGGCTATGCTTGAAATGTATCTTTTAACATAAAGCTTTTTTTCCTTCCCATTTTTAGTTGGGAACTGATATTTACCTGAAACATACTTGTTGTTCTACTGCTGATTACTAAAGAACAGAAAAATGTTATATTGAACTAGAAAATGTCATCTGTGTGCCTTGAAAGATCAGTGCAAATCGACACTGAAGGAGTAGACTTTTGAAAATATGATGAGGTTCTATTCATATTTATATTCATATAAACTGACAGTTACAAGTGGCCCTCAATGAGCGTGTTTGGTCTAGACGGCGGTCCTCCCCCGGCCTTTCTGACTTTCAAAATGAACAATCCCGTGCGTGACATTAGCAACCTGGTTCCTGCTTTCACCAGTTTGCAGGAGGATGTTCATGCATCTTCTGCCTTGACCGAGCTCCTCGCATGTGCACCTCAAATGTCAGCTCGCTAGGCGAAAGAAATCCCCGTGAGAGGGCGTGACGCCGCCTACGTGCGGGCCCGGCTCGTAAGAAAAGCCACAGGCCAAACCTCGGCCGTGCAGCCGTGGCGGTTTTGCAGCGACGGGCTGAAAATGAACGTCAGGTGTGAACATGGCAGCAAGAAGACCTCTGAGCGGTTTCTCATGACGTTGGAAGACGAGGAAAGTTTCCCCGGTTTGTTCTTCCTCCCCTGCACTCATTTGCATTCGATTTCTTTCCTGTGTCGTGTGCTCTGACGCCATGCTGTCATCTCTGACCGCCTAGACACGAAGCCTTCGAGCTGAAGTCAGGAGGGAATATGCTGAGTCAGAGCAGTGCGGTTACGACTATAAATGCAAAAAATCTGTTATTATAGAAGGTCCGCCCGCTAAATGGCGCAATGGAGCTGAGTACGCACTTCTCCTAAGACGTCAGGGAGACGAGTGATGGCTGGGATTATACGGGGGATGGTGCCCTTCCCAAACAGACGCACTTAGGATCCTGGATTCAACTACTTCGTAAGTAGCAGCCCCGCCTCTCCCCGCCGGGACAAAGAGACCAATTGACTGACAGGAGGGTTCATTCCGCTATAGAACCAACACGCCCATGCACAGAGTGAACGCTCTCGACATCTGGCGTGTTTGTTAGCGAGAAAGAAGGAAATAATGTGGTTAATAGATTTATGGACGATGGTGGCAGGCCTACAGTATATGGAATATCTTTTAAAACACGATTCTGGAATACACCAAAATCCTCATTTGGAATTTCAATTCCCCGTTCTTCAGTTTTAGTTGCTGTCCCAAATCATTTAAAAAAAAAAAAAGCAAAGTGATGAAGCATCACATTTGATGAGTTATCAATACGTTATCAATACAAAGTGAGTGGCCATATTCACTGGATTTTTCACTCATGATTTCTTTCATTAAAACTGGAGGAAAAAAACCCACTCTTGTTGTTGATGTTGTGTAGCAACCAGCAGCACATGGCCTCAGGTCGGACGGCTGGGAGCACACAAGCGTGTCGCTGTTAAAAGACAGAAGAAACCACAAATGTCTGCCTTTGTTAAAAATAGCACTACGAGGGAAAAAAAAAAAAAAAAGAAACACCCAAGGACATACTAACTCGCCACAAACTCCAAAAGCACAGCGCGCCCGTCCCACCCTGTCCCGTCCCCGGGGATAGAGCCAGCCGAGCCACTTGACTTGACACTTGGCGCCCTGACTTCCTCCAGCCAGGGACACATAGGATGGAATGAAAGGATGCCACTTTGTCAAAATATGCTAAAAACTTCAGAAATACTTCAGAAAAAAACTTTGTTTTTTTTAATCTCTTTTTTCCCTCAGTTTTGCTTTTGTTATTTTTAATTTTCCAAACATTTAAACTTTCTTTTAAAATAATCTTCATTAATGTAATATGATGACTTTATTCCCATAATATTGCAACCTAATGTTCCATAAGCAAATAATGTTTTCATTCATTTTTTAACTCTTTGTTACCAAAATGAGTAAAAGTTTTCCTCAGAATTTGACAAATAATATTACAACTTTATTCTGGCAAAATTATGACTTTTCCCTGAAATATTTTGACTTTATTGCTGTAATATTACAACCTAATTTTCCGTAAAGTACAACTTTGTTTCTCATAATATTAACAACTTCAAACAAAACCTATTTGCTACTAAAATTACATTATTTTTCCTCATATTACAAGTCATATTTTATTCTCATTAGAAAATTACTTTCTATTTTTTACAGCCATTTTTTCCATTTCTGATAGTATTTTTTTTTTTATTTTCCCATAATATTTTCAATTTATTCTCATAAGACAACTTTGTTTGCAACTCAATTTTCCAAAAGTAAAATGAATAATTTTATTCATTTGTTTCTTATAATATTCCAACTTCATGCTACTAAAATTATTTGATGTAATTATGACTTTTTCCTCTTTAAAACAATAGCATGTTATTGTTTATTCTTTTAACATTACGCCACTAAAATGGTGGTTTCCACTTCATTCTCATAAATGATGCCCTTTTACTGTAATATTTTGACTTTATTCTTGTAAAATTACTGCAGATTTTTCCAATTTTTGCTGCTGTCGTGTTTGTTTTGAAGTTTTTTTGTGGCATTATAATTTCCGAATATGCCGCAGGCAAAGAGAAAAACAGCCGTGGGCTGCAGAGGCCCCCCATAGCGGCACTGTGGCCACCCCTGCCTTACCCGTAGACGGGCCTGTGATGACCTGATGAGAGCAGACACCCGGGTATCTTTCATGGCCGTGTGATGAGGCCAGACTAGTGACGGCTTGGAGGGGCTATTAGTGAACTTCCTGCCGCATTGTATCCGCACAGGAAGAGCTGGCCGGTCCTGATACCGATCCCACTGAAACGCAGGTTTCTATTCAAAACACTCATGTGCAGCGGCAGGGAGAAAAGCGGCTTCAAGCTGCGACTTCCTAATCCCGAAGCCTGCGCTTGGACCAGCCAAACAAGAGGAAATAGGAAAGCGTTAAAGAGGCGGCTGAAGCTCGTAGCGCACATTTGAAGAAACCGTTCCCTCCTTGTCCTCAATCACGGTCCAACGAGGTTGGGAGAATGACTCATCTCCTGCTATTTCCTCCCATTTGTGCAGCACGGACATGGGGGCAAATGGAAAGCACGGCCGCTGTGTGATTGAGTGACCATTATGTCTGTCACCGGCCCCAAAGAGCTTTTTGTTCGCCGCTTCATTTATTCTCTGAGGCGTTCGGATAGAGAGCGAGAGAGCGAGAGAGAGAGAGACTGATTCCGAGTGCTGATTCAATCTGAAGGGGACAACTTACTACTAAGGATGGCAAAGGATGCTATGAAAGAACACGAGTCAACATTGGCTACTGCAGCAGAAATATTGGACGTAGCAACTCGTGGCGTCACAAGAGCTCATTCAGAAAAAAAGGACATCACATGATGCACTATGTCTGGGATGATAAGAAATCAATCAATCAATCAATATGTTGCATGTGCATGCGTGTCTGGCACCGTGGTGCCTTTATTCCATAGAATAAGTGTACTAATTAACTTAACTTTGGCACTTTCTAATCTTGAGGCTCTCTTGCTAGGTGCTAGCATGATGACTGTTAGCATGTTAGCATTTAAGCTAATTTGCTCATGTTTAAAGGCAAATTAACACATGCATGATGCAGGGACGTTATAGGACATCCTTGGCAGTTTCTAAACTTGAGGCTGTCTTGCTAGGTGCCAGCATGTTAGCCGTTAGCATGTTAGCATTTAAGCTAATTTACTCATGTCTAAAGGCAAATACACACATGGCATGATGTAGGGAGGTTATAGGACAACCTTGGCACTTTCTAAACTTGAGGGTCTCTTGCTAGGTGCTAGCATGATAACTGTTAGCATGTTAGCATTTAAGCTAATTTACTCACGTTTAAAGGCAAATACACACATGACATGATATAGGGAGGTTGAAGGACAACCTTGGCACTTTGTAAACTTGAAACTCTCTTGCTAGGTGCTAGCATGTTAGCCGATAGCATGTTAGCATTTAAGCTAATATACTCATGTCTAAAGGCAAATACACACATGGCATGATGTAGGGAGGTTATAGGACAACCTTGGCACTTTCTAAACTTGAGGGTCTCTTGCTAGGTGCTAGCATGATAACTGTTAGCATGTTAGCATTTAAGCTAATTTACTCACGTTTAAAGGCAAATACACACATGACATGACATAGGGAGGTTGAAGGACAACCTTGGCACTTTGTAAACTTGAAACTCTCTTGCTAGGTGCTAGCATGTTAGCCGATAGCATGTTAGCATTTAAGCTAATATACTCATGTCTAAAGGCAAATACACACATGGCATGATGTAGGGAGGTTATAGGACAACCTTGGCACTTTCTAAACTTGGGACTCTCTTGCTAGGTGCTAGCATGATGACTGTTAGCATGTTAGCATTTAAGCTAATTTGCTCAAGTTTAAAGGCAAATACCCACATGCATGATGCAGGGACGTTATAGGACAACCTTGGCAGTTTCTAAAATAAGGCCCTCTTGCTAGGTGCTAGCATGGTAGCCATTAGCATGTTAGCATTTAAGCTAATTTACTCATGTCTACGGGCAAATGCACACTCAATGACATGAGTGTGAATGGTATGCATTATGGATTCCTTATTTATATGGATGCAGTTATGTTCTTCCTCATTTTCTTGACAAAATGCCTTCATAAATTCCTCTAAAATGCACTTTGGACAAATAATTATGTGTTTATTGGCTTTATTTTTAATTTAAATATTAAAGTACATGGACGAGTGGTTAGCGCACAGGCCACACAGCTAGGGGACACAAGTTCAATTCTACCCTCTGCCTTTTTTGTGTGGAGTTTGCATGTTCTCCCCGTGCATGCGTGGGTTTTCTCCGGGTACTCCGGTTTCCTCCCACATTCCAAAAACATGCTAGGTTAATTGGCGACTCCAAATTGTCCATAGGTATGAATGTGAGTGTGAATGGTTGTTTGTCTATATGTGCCCTGTGGTGGCTGGCGACCAGTCCAGGGTGTACCCCGCCTCTCGCCCAAAGACAGCTGGGATAGGCTCCAGCACCCCCTCGACCCTTGTGAGGAAAAGCGATAGAAAATGAATGAATGAACAATGACATGAACGGAGTGAGCCCTTTTGTAAGTCATAGTCTCTTTATCTCGGTGGGTGGAGGCGGGGCTGTGAGCATGCACACAGAGTGCAGAAGAGTGCAACCTAGTAGGAATGAAATGAGCAGATTCTTCTTATTTCAGGTGTTCAACAATACGTGTATCTCTATCGTTACAGTTCGATACGCATGTGTATGGAACAGAACCGTCTTATATTTATTTGATCAACTTCTGATGGACCACTCTAGTGAAGGCCGGATCGTCAAGCCCAAAAGCCGCTGAGCTCCGCCTCCCACACTCATACCATGTTGCTGAGAGAAGCTACATCAGACTAGCTCACTGAGACACGCCTTTCCTCATGTTGACCATCATCCCCCATCCTTCAGATGGCAGGACAAAGGACACCAGGGAGGCTCCTTTCCATCATGGGCAACCAGCATGATCCAGGGGGACACCCTGGACTGGCGGCCAGCCAATGGCAGGGCCCATAGAGACATTCATTCATTTTCTACCGCTTATTTATTTTTCCATCTTATTTTGTGTCAAAAAATAAAAATTAACATTAAACATGTATTTAATTATTTAATAATAAAAAAAGTCCACTGAAAAAGTGGAGGGTATAGCAGAAGAATTGAAGACTATTATATTATATATATATGTTTATTAATATTTAATATAATTCATATTTTCATTATATTTTTTATTTATTTATATAAGTTCATTTGAGCTAGCTCACAATGCTGTCATTGGCATACAGCTATTTTGAATATGAATTCCTCTAAAGCAGGGGTCTCAATATATACATACATATATATATATATATATATATATATATATATATATATATATATATATATATATATATATATATATATATATATATATATATATATATATATACACATATATACATATATATACATATATACATATATACATAGATACATATATATACATATATATATACACATATATACATATACACATATATATACATATATACATATATACATATATATACATATATACATATATATACATATATACATATATATACACATATATATATACATATATACATATATATACACATATATATACATATATATATACACATATATATACACATATATATACACACATATATGCATATATATATATACACATATATACATATATATATACACACATATATACATATATACATATATACACATATATACATATATATATACATATATACATATATATACATATATACACATATATATATATACATATATACATATATATACATATATACATATATATATACATATATACATATATATATTTTTTTTAATTATTATTTTTTTTTAATATTTATTTATTTTACCTGATGCGGCCCAGCCTCACCCAGACCCTAGCTCCAGTGGCCCCCAGGTAAATTGAGTTTGAGACCCCTGCTCTAAAGAAACCTCCACTCACAGTGACAGGTTTCATATTGGAACACCAATATAAATCACATCTTCAAGATGAAGCACTCTTCATGCACAAAGTAATCATTGAGACATATATTTGTTGATATGACGCACACAGAGCACGGAACAACTTGCGCTCTGTCTCCTTCCTGCTGCGGTCTTCTCGCACTGTGAGGCGTTCAGGCACTCATTATTTTGAGTGTTATGCTAATTGTTTTTCATTTTTATTCACGTCCCCCCGCTTTGGGAACCACTGATGTAGGGCAAGCTTGCTGGTGAGTGCTGGTGTTGGTAAAACACCGCAGCATGATTCTCTGACGACCACGATGCTCTCCCTATCAGACAGTGGCAGCCATCCCAAGGTGCTGTTTTCATGTTGTGAGCGCTCAGCGATTTCCTGACTCAGGCCCAAACGGCGTGCAGCTCATGTGCGCCAGAGACAGGGACCACGTTGTGCCGGCTAAGCTCGCCATGCTAAAATATGTGCATGTGCCGCTACATGCGACACAATGCCAGTCTGTAAAATGCACAGAGCGCCGTCTGTGAGCCGGGTTATTTTTCGCCTCAAATGGCCCGAGAGCAACTTTGGCCGGAATGGATAAAGATGCAGTGTGTGGCGGCCTGCATCCACCCCGTGTAGCCAGGGAGGGCGGAGGGGTTGCATTTACATGTTGGCTATCCCAGTTCTCCTCTGCAAAAGTGGGGATATCCCTGAGCTGCTTTTTACTGTCTGATTCCTCCTCTAATAAATCCAAATGGGACCGTGGAGGATTTCTCAAGGCTAACAAACGCCTCAACACGCATGCGACTAACCTTTGATCAACAACAGCAACGGGGGTTGTCTTTTGGGGGGACAGGGGAAGGAGGGAGAGGATGACGCAACAGAAAATCAAACGCAAAAATGGCCGCCCACTTTGTGTGTCCGCAGGCTGTTTTCTATTAAACACAGCAGTAATTCCACTCAAGCACCCAAAAGTGGTTTGAAGTACGGGAATAAAACATGCAGATTTCACAGATATCATATTCGTGCTGCGGCGTGTGCGCATGGCAGGATGCGCCCGCCGTTAAAAGCAAAGCACTTACCGGCTCCTCGGCTCTAAAATGATCACTCTAGTGAAGCCATTACTGCTCTTCTCTTCACAGCACAGAACCGAGCATCATTATGACATGGAAATGACGGTGATGCATCAGAAAACAAATAAAGCCGGCGTGGGAGGACTTCATTCACAGGAATAGAAAAATCAGCAAAATGCAGGAAAGCTGCCAAAAGGACACTCTCCACAACGTGGTGTGGATTTGAGTGTATAATATCTTGTCACAGACACTGAACATATCAGTGTTCCTGTATTCAGTAGTATTTGATGTACATTTCCTGCTATCTGCTCGCCCTCATAATCACAATCACGATATCGTCCAGGCGTTTTCAAGCAAAGGATATGCTAAGAAGTTGAACAAAATTTTAAGAACCAGATAAAAAAATATCAATATATGGCATATGTGACTAGTGGGAATGTGGCCCTCGGTGCTGAAGATGGCTTCACAGCCCGGAACTCATGTCCATTTTTTTTAAATCCATCCCCAAATGTTCTCCATGGGATTTGGATGAGGCGAAGATGCGGGATGTTCCAAAAAAAGGTGACATCATTTGTCTTTGTGAAGACCACACAGACCGTGGCCTTCAGTCATGACGGTGACCCCTGCAACAAATACACGTAGTTGGCTGCCGTTTGACGCCCCTGCGCGACCTAAATCTCCAATGTTCCATTTTGTCTTATGTAAGATTCTGTGATTATATGTATGGGAAAAAAATGACATATTGAATTGGTAACTGCTATGGCGTGGAGATGGGGTAGGATTGAATAAGCTTTGCTTCTTCCTGCTCCTTTTCAGACATGTGTAGTAATGAGGTGCTGTGTGTGTGCATGTATGTGTGTATGTATGTGTATATATATATATGTGTAGATATGTGTGTATGTATATGTATGTATATATGTGTGTATGTATGTGTGTGTGTATATATATATAGATATATAAATAGATATTGTAAGTGTATTGTATATGTGAGAAAGAATAATGTAACATAGTATGCATGTCTGAAATAGATTAAGAAAAGAAAGAAAAAAGAAAGAAGATGGTGGAAAACATCTCAGGTGGGATCTCAAGGTATCTCTCAGGACCGTCAAGGGAGAAGAAAACTTTCTTCCACCTTTCAATGTCCCATGTTTGATTCTCCCAACAATTCCAATTCTGATGATTATGGGACCGCACTCGGCACCAGTATTGACCATTATCTGGGCCCAGGATGCTCCCATGTCATGGCGGACAACCAATGGGATTCTCTGGCACATTTCTGGAACCTCAGGATGAGAAGTTTGAAATGACCATCTTACTGCATGAAGTAGTGATGAAAGTGGAGTGTGAATAAGTACACCTACTCACATTGCAGTACAATAATTAGGGTATATAAATGTGCAACGGTCTCCTAATGGGACAACGGCCACGTGGTTTACAGGTCTGACGGACGCAAAGAGGAAGAACACGAAGGAAGAGGAAGAAGAATCTCGTGTCACGCTTCAAGCGTTGCTTGCTGTTTGTGGCGACATCACAGCCGTGGCGAGGCAAAACACACTGTGTGCGCCCACTTCCTGTATGCAAACTGCAGTACGGGAGGGGGGGGGGCTGAGATGTGACGAGGAAGAAGCAGACTGCCGTTCGCAACACGCCGTGCGCATGCCTGAGGCGCCCTCCTTTGACCTTGACACCAATTTGCACTCAGCGGCACGCTTCCTGATCACATTGTACACTAATAGTGATGCAACAGAACGTCGCCATCAGCGTTCAGCACGTGTTACGTGTTTTATATAAACAGCTTCAGAAGTTCATTCATTCATTCATTTTCTAGCGCTTTTTCCTCACGAGGGTCGCGGGGGTGCTGGAGCCTATCCCAGCTGTCTTCGGGCGAGAGGCCGGGTACACCCGGGACTGGTGGCCAGCCAATCACAGGGCACATATAGACAAACAACCATTCACACTCACATTCATACCTTTGCCGTCGCCAATTAACCGAGGGTGGGATTGAACCCTGGTCTCCTAGCTGTGAGGTCTGTGTGCTAACCACTCGACCGCCGTGCCGCCCGCTTCAAGTTTTTAACAGAAAATTTCAACTGTTTTTCAGAGTAAAATTACATATTTTCTAGTTTATTCTTGTAAAATTTCAACTTTTACTCACATTGTGGCTTTTTTCCCCTCATAAAATAGCAGCATGTTTCCTTTTTCGGGGAGACACACAACTGTTTCATACTTGTTTTACCAAGAGACATACATTTGGTTTGAGCTCGCTAACATTGGACGTCGTGGGAGTTGCCTATTTTTACCCTAAAGAAGAAAAAAAAAAAAAACGCAAAAGTGTCCCATTTACCTAAGTGACCTGAATATTAACCAAGCTACAGCCATATTGGTACTATAGCAGCTAACACCAACAATGACAGACGGAAGAGTGGACACCTAGCTCTCCAAAACCCAACAAGACGCTGGTTTGTTGTCAGCCTGTTTTTGAGCACGTGTCTTGTGCTGGAAGACACAGCCATCCCGATGTTAGCGAATGTAGAAAGTGCCATCCATGTTTCTATGATGCTGTTGTTGACGAAGTAGCGAAGTAAGCTCCTGGGCTGAATCAAGAAGTTTGGGTAATGTTTTAAATCATTAAGATATGGCCAGATACTGGATGTAGTACACCTATGTTACCACAAATTACTGATCGAGGTTCTCCTTGGCACTATCGCTAGCAAAAGGCTGGGCTGCATTGTATATTTTTTTTCACCGAGCAGGGCACATATCAAAAAACCCAAATCAGATCTATAATCCAGACCACGAGAGCTCAGACGTGTTGGCGTCTGATTTGTGGACAAATCTGTGTGACAATGCGAATTAAACAAAAGGCATCTTCTCACAAACAAAGCCCGTCCTCTTCTCCTATATAAGGAGCCGCACGGAAAGAAGAAAGAAGACCAAACGCTAGACGTCCTCCATTTTTGTCCTCAGTTTTTGGTCGTTATTGAGTTGATGGGCCGCTGCCACGATGTCATGCTATTCAGGAAAGGCCATCCCATAAACACACAAACCAGGTAAGGCGAGATGAACCAAAAATATCTTCTCAAGCTCGCGTACGCACTTGTAAGCACGTATCATCGTGTGCTACATGCCATGACCGCCCCGTCTGACAGACTCCACGCATAATCGCTTCAGGGCGGGAGTTGAACAATGTGGGTCTGGGTAATGCCTGTGGTTTGGGGCCCTCGGCAGTCAGCGGTCCCGTAAAAGTGTTACTCTGCTCAGTGTGTGTCCCCAACCACACACACACACACACACAACAATACGAGATGGTGCTCTTGGGAGTGTGAGCAACACATGACCTTTGCACTGAAATGATACACTGAGCTCTTCCTTTTACACAGCACAGGTCAGCTGATCTCTGGTCCATGTTTCTGGGCCCATGTGCCACGCCAGCGCCAAAACAGCGGGTCACGTGCACCGCTACCAGCGGCCTCAGTCAAGAAAACAATGTGACTCATCCCAAATAGATGTTTACCTGACCACGGCGCTATTGCTACTGGGCGGCGTGCTGACTGAATGCCTTGCCATCTCAATAATCTCACCTTTGGCGCCGCTTGTGTGAGGCCGAGCCGGGTGGAAACGCCGTCGGGCCGCTTTGCAGGGAAGTTTCCTGGACCCGTTCCTGATGAATAAACGTTTCACGCACACAAAGCCAGTGGCTACCATTTGTAAACAGCTTTAACAAGCGCTGGACTCACTTTCTGACCATAAAACTCTCAAAATGCAACAAAGTGGCCATCGCACGCTTGTTGATGCAGCAACATGGAGGGCCAACATTTGTTTTTTCTACCTACGAAATATTTTACTTTGCAAGTACCACCAATTTTACTACCTTCTACATTTGTAGAGGTCCAGGGGTGTCTAAATGCTTTTCCAGTGGGGGCCATGTAGCGAAAAATTAAACTACTACTACTACTACTACTACTGCTACCACTGATATTCTGGAAAGCAACATATTTTTCATGTTCAATTCCGACTTGTATCATATTTGTATCATATTTCCCGGTTATTTTTGTAAAATTACAACTTTTTGTCACAATATGTCCTGACAAATTGCAATCATTTAGTGTCTTTTTCTCAGAGATTCACTTATTGTGTCTGGAACCAGCTGACACGATAAACAAGGAATCAGTAGAGTGGTGGGCAAACTACAGCCCGGGGGCCACATCCGGCCCGCCAAGTGTTTTAATACGTCCCGCCCGTTCTCTCCAAGGTACTGAATTTAAACTTAATATGGCCGTCAATAGGTTCTGAGGACGGGGGGGGTGGGGGTGGGGGGGGAGATGCACGTGATATGAATGAATGGAGTAGAAATTCAAACAAATACACAAAATCCCAAAATCCAAAAAACAAATAAGGAACAAGAACCGGAATATAACTTTCCCACTTTTGGACAGATTTAGTAGAGATACTCAATTCTTTTAGGCCACCATTAAATTTACACACAAAAAGTACAAAAAGTACACACAATCTACACTGCAAAACTGCTGCTCAAGCTCTGCAACCATTCTGTCCAATGGACAGTGATCAATTATATAATAATCATTATTATATTATTAATTAGCCAATTATTATTACTATCCGGTTGCACAGCGGTCGAGTGGTTAGCGCGCAGACCTCACAGCTAGGAGACCAGGGTTCAATTCCACCCTCGGCCATCTCTGTGTGAGTTTTTGCTGGGTACTCCGGTTTCCTCCCACATTCCAAAAACATGCTAGGTTAATTAGCCACTCCAAATTGTCCATAGGTATGAATGTGAGTGTGAATGGTTGTTTGTCTAAATGTGCCCTGTGATTGGCTGGCCACCAGTCCAGGGTGTACCCCGCCTCTCGCCTGAAGACAGCTGGGATAGGCTCCAGCACCCCCACAACCCTCGTGAGGAAAAGCGGTAGAAAATGAATGAATGAATGAACTTCTGAAGCTGTTTATATAAAACACGTAACACGTGCTGAACGCTGATGGCGACGTACCCCGCCTCTCGCCCGAAGACAGCTGGGATAGGCTCCAGCACCCCCGCGACCCTCGTGAGGAAAAGCGGTAGAAAATGAATGAATGAATTATTACTATCATCATTATTCTTCTTCTAGTATTAGCCTGCTTAATGGATTGCTTATTAGCCTGCTTTTGCCCGATGATGTGAAATTTGAGATTAGACTTTTTTTTGTAAAAAAAAAAAAAAAAAAAAAAAAAAGTAAAAAAAAGACACAAAAAAATAAATAAAAATATCAAATTATTTAGGGGGGCTTAAGAACATTTTAGTGGGGCTGAAGCCCCTCTAAAATAGGCCTAATGATGCCACTAGCTTGAGCCAACCTTTTGATGGTTTAAGTAGCTGTTTTATCAATTTGTTGTTTACATGTGCTCCTGAAAAAAAGGGACACAACACACACACATTTACAGATACAATACTTCTGGGTTTGTAAAATAATAATAGCTTTCAATGTTTTTTTTAATCACTGATACAGCCCCTCTAAAATAAATATTCAAATAAATCAGGGGTGGGCCGCATTGATTTAACAAAATTGACGGGGGGGGGGCAGACTATATAGTATTTTACATGCAACAGTCCTATTTTTACGCATATTTTACATGTAAAAGTGTCATGCAATCTGCTATATGTGCACTTTGAAATCATTTATTTGATGTAAAGTGTTGGAAATTAAATGTATTATTATTTTTATTATTATTATTGTCTTTATTATTACTATTTTATATATATATTATTATATTAGATTTGTTATTAGTTATAGTAATGTTATTATCATTATATTATTATTGTTAATAATAACTAATAATATTATGACTATTATTATATTCATATTATTAACAACAATATGAATATAATAATAGTATTATTATTATTAACAACATTCTTATTATTATTATTATTGTCATTATTTTTATTTTTGTGCTTGTGTTACTTTTTCCAGGAGCATTTTGTAAACAACAGACCACATCAAATAACGAAATTGATAAAGCAGCTACCTCAACCATCAAAAAGTTGGCCTAAGCCACGATGCCAGGTTATGTGTTGAGTTTAAATGAAATACTTTGGAAAAAAACAGGCGGGCCATATTGAAACACTTGGCGGGCCGCATGTGGCCCCCGGGCCGTAGTTTGCCCACCCCTGAAATAAATAGATGAAAAGCTCTGAAGTACTCCATTAGCACTCCCATCTTGGAGCCCCGTTCCCCATCCCAACTGAACAATGGTGGCACACTGCCTGTCTTTACTTGAAGGCCAAGTATTCTCAAACAGGAGATTTTAACCATGAAAGAGGCTTTTCAAGCTCTGGCTTCTCCTAGGCGCCAGAACAACAATAATATTCATCACCAAAATAATCCACAGCCAACTAGTCGGCTGGAAATATGTACAAAAAACATCTGCTGCTTTCCAACCACTTTATGCTACTACTGCTTTAAATTTGACCTACGATGCCTTGTCCACTATTATGAGCTATAACCGTCGTTAGAATGTTGTATTCTCATGTTAAACCATGACAGATAAAGAGGTGTGCACATTTGGAATTGATACCTGAAAGAAGTTTTCAGGTCGCTCTCCAAAGGCTTTATTCATTTATTATCACTAACACTTATTATCATTTATTATTATACTCCTGTACCCACAAAATTAGAAAGTGGGGTTTGGCAAATGACCCTTATAAGTCCCCTTTAATGGGTCAGAGGAACTTAAACCGCTGGCTAACCAGGACATTTGATTGGATGTTATTTTCCTAAGTAAACGGACAAAAACACAACTTGTGTACCTCCAATCTAATTTCCTGCCTCCTCTGCTTCTCTGAATTTTCCTCCTCACAGCGGGTGCGTTTACTGAAGGAGTGCCGGCTCGCAGAGAAGGAGGACAAAAGAGAAAGGAAAAAAAAAAAAAAAAGTACAAAGCGGTTGTGAAATTGTTGGCGGTGCTTCTCAAGCTTGTTGCTCAATCCAACAAAGGCCGGACCGACGATGTTGTGACATCACAGCGAACGCGCCGATGACGTTTGACAGTCAGATGCATCGTATTACACGCATTAGGAGGACAATGGACTCCTGGGCTGCCACCATCTTCCAATGACTTTCTGGTCCAACCAGCACTTCCACAAATTGAGTGACCTTGAATTGTCAACTTAGAATAAGACATTTTTGGCCGCTTAAGTAATTGTATGAATGTTTGTCTTACATTCAAATGGATTAAACTTCACTCGATATTACACCTTAAAGTTCATTTTTATATCTTTGGAAAATGTGTGCACAATGTTGGGCATGGAAAAGGTAGAAACACTTATGTCAGAGTCCACTAATGAAGCTTATTCAGGGCTCGACAATAACGATGTACCGATGGCCCGGGGCAAGTTAAAACAAAATTGGGGCAAGTAAATCCAATCATTAATATTCCCGTCGGGCAAGTGCACTTTAGCATGCCGTACTGCCAAGAGTTTTTTTTTTTTAAAGCGGTTCTTGTTGGGTGTTGGTAAAACACGGACTGCGTAATTCCGATGGTAATTTGCAAACCAATCCTTGAAAATCTTGAAATGGACCAATCAGAATCGTTTATTTAGACCGCGGTCCGTAATCCACAATCCGCGTTTTACCCACACCCGTTCTTGTTCGCGATCAACCAATCAGCGATCGTTTTACTAGGAAAACATCTATCATGGCGTCCCTGCCAACATGGTCTAATTCTTCAACAACTTGTGAAGGAAAACAGCAAAAAGTGATGAAGCAGTGCCTCCTAAACAAGTATTTTATTAGCGGTTAGCAAATCAAATGATGGCACAGGTGAGTGAATCACATTGCTGTGACAATTTGAAGTGGTCACAATGAAACACCACCCATTAGATCCAATACCAAGTGCTGATTTTGCACAAGCTACAAAACCTAGCGGTTCCATTTCTCTGTGTATTTTTCTCACCTTTGCTTCACAAATTATTGTTTGACCATTGAGCATTTTTTCTGGATTAAAAACACTTTACTAGTACACAAATGTGTCTATTCAATAATGTTTCATTGTGGTGCACAACTTATAAATATCACTGCTTACTACGACTACCATGTGTAAGGTAGCATGGCTTGCCATGTTAACATACATCTCCACAAATTTTCAGACATTCCTCCAAATACAATGCATCAGTACTATTATCTGATGAATTATCAGCATATATTGATATATGATATCATTATGGCAGTCTTTTCATTTTACATGGGGCAAGTTCGGGCAAGTAGTTCTCACCTTAAGGATTCCCCATGGGCAAGTCATTTTGGTTTTTAACGTAGAGCCCTGTTATATTAGTGTAGAGCCAACCTTGGGACCCCAACCGTACCCCTACTTCTGTCAAGACCAGAGTAATAAAAGTCATCCTAAAGTCATTCTTAGCAAAATGAAAACATACGCTTCTACTCCTGAACGTTACACACAAAGGTTACAACTTTATCAAAACATGCACTCTTACTGTGTTTGGCTGTGCTATTATTTTTCAGGCAAATACAGCAGTTGGTGGCGCTGTTATTGCACCCCAAAGCAAACATGGAATTCAGGATCCCATGAAAAAGACAATCACATTGCAATTGGAACAATCCTAACTTTTACCCGCTGTGTGGCGCCCCTACCTCCACAAGTTGGAGCAACTTGAAATTCAATGTGTTCTACAAAACATCCACTGTAACTTAAAGGGGACCTATTATGCTTTTCCCACTTCCTACTGACCTATAAATGGAGTTAGAATGTTATATGCTAACGTTTAAGTTAATGAAGTTTGCGCATTTGGAAGTAAGCCCTGAAAGAAGTTTGAAACGCTCGGTTTCAAAAGGCGTGGCAAAACTGCCCCTTTGTGATGTCACAGAGGGGCGGACTTCCTTATATGGGTGCGGCTGAAAGCCAGATAAACTCTCTGCTCCTCTGTTTATTATGAAACAAGGCAAAAGTTTGACATTTGGTGATTCCGAGGAAGTGAAAAATATTTGCATCTGTCAATCAGCACGCTCTCGCCGGGAAATGTGCATTAATTTCGGACATGCTGTGCGTCTACGCGGAGCCCTCACGCCCGGATTCTGAGCTCCACCGCACCAACAACGCCTCTGACAAAGTGTGTGGGACAATGAGCACTCTTCCTCGGGCAAGCGAAGTTGCCACACGTCCGGCTTCTCTTGAGCTCCATGTTACCACTTCATACATAAGTTCATACATAAGTCAGAGGTCTCCAGCTGCCAGTAGTTCCTAAACACTTTTCAAATAGCGCTCCAAAGACTTTATTCATTTATTATCAACTCCTATAACCACTAAATTAGAAAGTGGGGTTCGTTCATAGTTAGGAAGCACTTTGGGCATGTGACCAATCACAGCGGAGTGGGTGTGCACGGAGGTGGGCCGTGGGTGAAATACATTTTAAAAGACGGTTTTGGTGGGAAGCAGAAATCCAAGGAAATACAGCTGGAATAGGTGCAGATTCTGGAGAATCTAAAAGTTTTCTGTGCGGGTTATTGTGTGTAGCTGCTCTATAGGAGTCCACAACTCAATACAAAGGGTAAAAAAATCAGCATAATAGGTCCCCTTTAAGGGTGTTTTCCGAAATCTGGTACACACCTTCAAGGGACAAACAAGCATATGTGTGCAATATTTGAGTTAAAAAATATATTGGTTAAAAAATATGGAAATTGAGGAAAATTTATTCACAGGGACACAAGTGCAACTAACTGTCCATAAACTTTTGACAATTTGTCTACTGATGATAAAACTCTGAGGATATCTGTATTACACGTATGCTGACAGGTTTTCCAGAGCAATTTTACCGCAACACATAGGGGGCGCCAAAATCATAATTTCCAGGCATATCATATAATAAGGGAACCCACGTGGTTCCCTCATTTGAATTTGTGTAAGCCCACTTTTCTGCTCCTGAACTGTTGCACACAAGACGGTGAAAAATTGTCAAACCATGCCTGTGCTATTACTTTTTTGACAAATACACCACATGGTGGCGCTGTTATTCAACTCTGATTGACCTTCTCACACAGGTCAATGTGCTCTACAAAAAACACCCGCTGTAGCTTAGGCGTGCTTCACCGAATCACGACAAAATTTGGTGCCCAGATTTAGGAGACTAACAAGCACATGCGTGTAAAATTTTAACAAGATTGGTTGAGAAACAAAACAACATCTTTGCAGGCACATGGGTGAGACGTAGAAAATAATTGTCCTCAAGTCATTGATAATTGCCGTGATGATGATAAAACTTTGAGGATATCTATATTACATGTACGTTGACATGTCTTAAAAGGCACACCACAGCCCACAGGGGGCAAAAGAAGGAATAACTAGGCCGCAATGAAAAAAAAAGAGGAGAGAAAGATGTGATGGAATGTTCCCTGTGTCGGCGCGGGTGTCTGTCTGCCATGGTGTCTGTGCATCTGCCAGCAGCAGGGCTTTAATTATGAGGCCCAGGTTATCCGCACTCACACACACACACACACACACACACAGACACGCACACACAGACACGCACTCACACATGAACACACACCACCTCTAACACAGTGCCTCACAGTTCCGCTGACTAACCAGTGGCACCAGACTTTGGCCTGCGGCTCCCTGATTCCAGTAAATGTCTTCTTATGCAACTGCTAACAAGTGGCAAACAGTCTGAACTGCTTTCCTTTCTATGCTCTTCATTTTCTTACGGTGGGACAAAGGTGGCAGTGGTAACTGTGTGTGTGTGTGTGTGTGTGCTGGTGTTTGCAGCAACCTCTCATAACACAAAGTGCGGTGTGGTCTTGGTAAGCATAAAGAGAGAGGAATGGCGGGCGGGCGGCCGGGGGCAGGAAATGGGCTGAGTTCGTCCAGCTCTTTGCCTGAGAAACACAGCTGCCCCTTCTGTCTTGGGGCCATGCCAAGCCTGGACTCCTCCACAGCTTCCAGGGGGTGACGTACGTGTGTGTGTGTGTGTGTGTGTGAAACGGGAGAAACAGGAGCACTGCTGTTCTTATCCAATCCCTCACACACCCCTACCTCCGCCACCCTCCCACCCTCGTCCCACTAATACACATTCAGACGCTGAGCTTGTTTCGGAAGCGCGATGACCAAATCAGCTTTGCGATCGCTGGGACTAGAATGCCTTCATTCTTAGCTTAAGGCTGGCATTTGTGGCGGAAAAAAAAGCATTGAGATATGCGAATTAGATTTGGAACTTGTTTACAGATCTTGTCCCCAATTACCACCACCCGTTATGATCCATTCGTTATCAATAATTGACCTATGAATGATAATCAATCATGAGATTCTAACAGTGAAAATGTGTCCGTAGAGCCCACCTTTTCAGGAAGGACATGACAAAAGAAAAAGGCTTTGCTACACATCTTAAAGTGCAGCATGGAGCTCAGTCAGCTACAGATGTAGGAGCTGATCAGAGCTGAGTTTTTCGTCAGGAAAAGGGCTAACCTAACAGGAAGTTGCTTTTGAAATATGCGGCATCAAATATTGGCGTCACATACTAGAACTATGCTCGTGTTGCTAATGTGTGTGTCCTTGTGTCGGTAACATATTTTGAAACCAAATAAACCACAGTTGGCGGCACGGCGGTCGAGTGGTTAGCGCGCAGACCTAACAGCTAGGAGGACCAGGGTTCGATTCCACCCTTGGCCATGTGGAGTTTGCATGTTCTCCCTGGTTTTCTCCGGGTACTCCGGTTTCCTCCCACATTCCAAAAACATGCTAGGTTAATTGGCGACTCCAAATTGTCCATAGGTGTGAATGTGAGTGTGAATGGTTGTTTGTCTGGCGACCAGTCCAGAGTGTACCCCGCCTCTCGCCCCAAGATAGCTGCGATAGGCTCCAGCACCCCCCGCGACCCTCGTGAGGAAAAAGCGGTTGAAAATGAATGAATAAACCACAGTTCTGATAATATATAATAACAAGCATGAGCCACGTTCCACAGATGGCCCCGGAGCCATACTTTGGAAACACATGCGTGTGTGGCGGGGAACAGACATGCATTGCAAGGTGGTACGAAGGTGGGCTCCCTCCCCACCTTTTCAAAATGAAAAGTTAAAATCACTTTTGACTGTTTTATGCTTTTTTAAGGTAAGTTACATTATTTTCAATTTTGGTGTCAATCTGGCACCGTGATGAAGAATGGCTGTGAATTTCATGCCATGTACATAAAATATTGTTTTCAATTTGGCAGAGGAGTCGTTTATACCGGAGTAATATTGTAAGCACTTTTGCTTGATATTCTCCAAATACTTCCTCGGGCCGGATGAAATTGCAGCATGGGCTGGATTTGGCCCCCGAGCCAGAGTTTGACACCTGTGCCCTATTGGATTTTTCAAAGGTCAAACAAATGAGACACGAAACTCAACTCAATGAAACCAGCAGCCGCTTTTTCAGACTCCAAACGTATCTGATGTGTTGACAGCAAAAGCGTGAGCGGCGCTAGCGGGGGCGTGCGCATGCTAACGACCGGCCGGGTGGCCGTTTGGCCAGAGCCCGCTCGGACCGGTGTGTTTGTCCGCTGCAGTTTGTTTTGAGGCGTGGGAGAGTGTTTACCGGAGTAGGCTGAGGAATGTCGGGTCAGGAGAGCGGCGTGTACAGAGGGAACCCACGGCCATATTGATCGGCGTGCTGACATCAAAGCGCGGTCCAGTAAATATTTGCGCAGTGACACATGGCGTGCAGAAACACGAGAAAGTACAGACGAGCGAGTGTGCGAGTGCCGCAATCGTGGCTCGGCCAAGATGATTATTCAAAAACAACACAGCACGTCAGAAAGAAAACAGTGCAGCACAGAGTTCTTCTTATTTTTGGCGCAATATGCTCTCCTTCCTGTTGGACGGTGTCCGCCAGCCCAGACCCCGCTCAGAGAGCTCCTGTAAGCCGCTCCCACCTGGTGCAGCCGCCCAAGAGAATTCACACCGTGGCAGGCGGCCATGACAGTCACGCAGCCCGTCGCCGTGACTCAGCTGGCGAGCTTGCGTCGTTTCGAGACGGGCCAGCGCGCCAAAAGCGGCGCCGCCAGAGGAGTTTTGGCGGGATGGCGTCGGGAGAGTGGGTGGAAATGGTGATGCTGATTCGCAACGCGGATTTCACAATAATACCAGCGCACATAGCGATACAGACCTGACTGCATTGATAAAGCATATCTACCGTCTACAAAGGAAATCTAATAGTATATGTGTTTGATCAATAATTGATCAAAGCATATATTTTTCATCACCTTTGTGCTTTTAGTCAATGTAACTGTACCGCAGATGATCGAAATAAACACGTCCACGCTAATATACATGCATAACAATACTATTTCTCATTCATTTACAATCCGCAAAGCATGCTGGGGAGCACATTTGAAGGCTTCCCCAACAGACAGTTACTCAGCATGACTTGTGGGATAGAAATGAGTACAAAATGTTGTTATTATGCAGCTGTATAGTGAATATATGATGTTTGATCACTGCACTTTTTGAAACAAATGGTGTTCTGTAGGTTAGCCCAGGCTTAATCAGAGAGACAAAAATAGACATTTTTATGGTTTTCTTAATGAGTCCCACTTTTTTGGGCCAAGGAACGTAACTCAAGTAATTGATCGTGATCATATTTTTCATGTGGTGAAAGTGAAAACAAATATTGCATGATTACATTTCCAGTAGGCCTGCGTGAGAGGGGCTGTTTTAGGACCTAAAAGGTAAAAAGTTCATTCAGTCCAAAAAAACAAGAATGCATCAAAATCAGTGTTGCTATCAATTATTGGCCAAGTAGATCGGGGGCGTCCAAGGTGCAGCTTAGGGGGCCATTTGGAGTTGGTTTTTTAAATTCGCCTGAAATATAGTCTAAAAATATAATTTCTCAGGAACGTTAGAAACAAAAATGGAGTCTGTAAGACTTTGAAAGAATTAAGTAAAAATGTTTTAAAAATTCTGAAAAATCAGCTGAAAGTAGCGAAAAGTTCAAACTAATGTAAAATATTTTTTAAAGTCATAGTATCATTAAAAACAACAAAAGAAAAACTTCCACCGTTATGAGAAAGCTGAGATGTTGAAATACAGTAGATATAACTTCCTAGCATATCAGCATGTGTTGCTTTACAACAAATCGGTGGATGTATTTTTCTACATCCACTTTGATTTTCCCATTGAAAAAAAACAGAGGTTCCTGATGACAAAAATAGCATAAAAAAACAACCAAAAAAATCTAAAGTCGTTGAAAAGATTGGATGCAACATTTTTATGACCCACTTGGGACCAAAGGCGTAAAAAGTGACACTTCATTTAAACGTAAAAAGGCTTCAGTGTAAACATGTCAAAACAGGAAGAGACATCCCGATGATGGACAATAAATAAAAATGTTCCATCAATGTGTCACTTTCCAACCCAGACGTGATCGCTCCAACGCCTCTGTGAGTAAACTGAGCAGACAATGTGTGATAGCCCCCGTGTGGAGTGGAGAGAGCCGCCCCCTCCTCCCTTTGCCGCTGTGAATGGCACGCCGCTTTCCCACACTTTCACTCTGTCTACCAGCAACCCCCCCCCATACTCATACCCTCCTCCCCAATGTGGCGAGGCAAGCGAGCGGCGAAGCCTGGCGGAGGCCGAGCGCCCCCTCGCCAAGCCGCTAGCTCCACAACAACAGTTGAGTGAATCCAATCTACTTGTGTCGCTAATTAGACTGAAGTCTCAAAAGTGATGCTCTGCACTGCGCTAACCTCCAAAACGCGCCGCAAGTGACGAGGAGGTGATTTTTTTTTTTATGAACACATCAAATGTTGACAAGCCTGCAGCGTGACACAAACATCAGCGATCATTACTCACGTGATCAGGGGTTAGTGTCCCTCGTTTATGTTGGTTAAATGGTTCCAGACCACTGCAAAAACTGAATTTCGGAGTAGGATTATAATATTTTTATAGATAGAAAACCTGTTAATGACCTAAAACAAATTTTTTTACCATTATTAGAGCCCTGCAGACATGAAATAACACCCCTATAGTCACCTCTACACTTCTACTACCCGATATAATAGACAGATGGTAAGCGATAACACATAATTGCCACATTAGCATTGGGAAAGTTCCTTGTTTGTGTAGTTTCGAATGACGTGGATCGATCGCATGGCATTGACGGGAGTCTATCATCTATCCTTACTATAAAATAATGGACACTGCTGCACATCTTTGTTTACAACACATTGTGCAATTCTTACTAGGCATCGTACGGTAAGGTAAGGTAAGGTAAGGTAATGTAATGTAAGGTAATGTCTCTTCAATGTAACAGTAGTGACCAGTGTACAATACTACACATGGCTTGTTTTTTAACATTTTTTCACTACTAACAGGCGCAAGAGAACGATATTCAAACTACGAAATGGTGAGGGATGAGTCTTATTTCCGAATTGTATGATCATGCAAGGTTATGTTTATTTACAAGCTAGCAAAATTTCAAATGTCATGAAGACTTGTGACGCCCATTGAGGTTTTGTGTGAGGTCTTGTTTGTGGCTGTGGTTTGAAATCGGCCGTTTTGTGCGACTTTGGAGTCTTATTTAGCAACCATGTATATAATGGCTTCACTACACGTCTTAAAATGCTCTTCCAACAATCTGTCAGTAAGCTCCAGAGATGGCTTCAGCTGCGACTTTCAAGTTCAAGCATCCAGATGAACGCACTTTCATTACCATACCGTAACTGATAAAATGTACGTAGTATTATACAAGGTCTGGAAGACTAAACAAGAACCCTGTTGGTTTTTAAAGGGCATGAGACACAAAACAGCCACGTTTGCTGAGATCAAAGTTCAAATTAGTGCTGCCACGTCCCAGCAAGGAGGTATTTACAATATGTAACCAGCCCTCCACAAACATTCAGTGACTACTTTTCCGTCGGACAAATAACCCAGTTCGTTTTTTTTTCCCACCAGCAAACCCGACCCAAGATGTTGGAGCAGGCGAGGTGAGGGTTCACATGGATGCACGCTGCTTGCACCAGTCAGCTTTGTGACTCATCCACACTCGTACTGTGTGTCAGGCAACATGGTGGGAATCACAGCATAACAAAATACTCTACTCACAATAACAGTATCAAGGTCCACAATCACAACATATCATAGCAATATTCCTCTTCACAACAACAGGGTGTTCAGACTCAACTATCACACCCAGGTCGGTTCGTTCCCATTAGGTGTTTCAGGACTTTTCCTCCACCTGAAAACAGGCTGGAAATCTCCTTTCAGGATTTCGCCACAAGCCAGCGTGTTTTTTTTTTTCCACTCCCTTAATCTGATTGACGGGACTCGGTGCGACGGCTCGACATTAGCGTTGAGCTTCTGTAAACACGCAGGTCAAACAGATGAATAGCCGAACAGCATGTGAACCTTTTAAGAAGTTCTTCTTGCCGCTGAGCTCCACCTCATTAATGACTCTCCGCCGTGTGTCGTGGATGGGGGACAACTTCCGCCGAGGGGGTGGGAACTGTGATGAATTGCACATTTCTCGCCACGTGAAAGGATTACCATCAATTTATTGCCAGACACCATTGAAGTTATGCGTCTCTGAAGGCTGGGGCGATGGGACAGGCCTGTCACGCCACGTCACACCCCTTTTGTGTCATGTTCTGGACCGCCGTTGGGAACCCGTGAAGTCTTAGCTCACGGGTTTCTTTTCATCTGCCTTCATTGACCTTGCATGAATTAGCTTAAATCATGTGTTTCCATCTCGGCGGGCCAGAACTGGAGCCCTGTTGAGTCAGCGGACTCCACAAATCACATCCAGCTCGGGAGAAGTCAGATGACTGTCATGGTATGGGTAGCGACTTGACGCTTTTAGCGAGGCGGAGGAGGAAGGACACATTTTTGGGGGAGACCACGAAGGAAGCCGATGACAAACGACTCAGCTGTTTTGTTCCACTGAGAGCTTTTACGCAATCGAAAGTGGCATCCAAACATGCGGGCGTAATGACATCATGTGGCATTAATGAATCTTAAACTGAGTCAGCATCGGTGGTATACAGTCCTGGCTGATCAGTACAAAGGGGTTAAGACAGGCTGACAACGGTAATTATAATAAATTAGCCATGAAAACCATTAATAAATTGTTTATCAAGGGTGACAGCCAAACAGTGGAACAGGGTTAACACAGCAGAGCTACTCCTTCAAAAAAAATCCCCACTGGAAAACTTTCTTCAAGTACACACACACACACACACATGTGGGAGGGGTGGGGGTAGAGTGTAATAATCTAACACTACATCACACACACTCACCAAAACACCACAAAAAAGCACCCAACCTACCTTCCATCCTGCAGAGCTGTTGCTGTCCCCTTTATCCTTGAAATAAGGCACACTCTTCACCATCCAGTCATAGATCTGAGACAGAGTTAGTCGGTTCTCGGGGGAACTCTCGATAGCTTTGGTGATGAGGTCTGCATACGACATATTCCCCCATGCGTTCCGCCGGGAGGAGCTGCTCTTCCTCTGGGCAGCGGCTGCTGCTGCTGCCGCGGCGGCCGAGGACGACGAGGTGACCGGGGAGGAGAGCAGGGGCACCTGCTGCTGTTGCTGTTGCTGCTGCTGCTGGAGCTGATGGTTGGGGTGATGCTGATGCTGCTGCTGGGTGGGGGGATGCTGGTGGAGGCACGTCTCCTGACACTGGAAGTCGGTGCACAGGAGCACCGGCTTCTGCTCGGAGAAGTCCTCGCTCTCCTCCAGGAGGCTGAGGTTGTTGATGAACTCGACGTTGCCGGAAGGCTCCTGCTTGACAGACGGCACCGGCGAGGAGGTGTTGGAGTCGCCCGGGTTGATGAACTCCGGCCGGGGCAAGGGCCAAGTGCATGATCGGGGTCTGGGTAGGGGCTCGAAATCCGGGTCTATCTCCACCAGGTGTGGCTGCTGGGCCGCTTCCGCCATGGTTGAGAGATGATGGAGCCGAGTGTTACAATGTCATGTAAAAAACGTGCGAGCTCACCGCGCTGGCAACTTTGCTGGGTGGCGAAAAAGCGGTAAACAAACGTCCGGGAAACGCGGAGCTCCGCCTGGGGTGAAAAAAAAGTATGCTCTGGAAGTCACATCCCAAACTGCTTCACAAATTTCAGCCGACAGTGACAAAAAAAAATGCGAGAAAAAAGAAGCGCAGAAGAAATAAGCTCGTGTCAGTGCACGGAGATGTTAGCGTGCAGCCTGTTGACTCTGAGTGTTGTCAGCATGGACTTTTACTGGAACTGTTGTTTGGCGGCAGGCCCCGCCCACCGGCGACTGACAGCGGCAGGGAACCAATGAATGGCATTTTGTGGGCGGACCTAAAAAGAAGAGGCGTGGTTATCATTTTTAGGGCTGGTAAACACAAGTTACCCAAAAGTCTATCTAAATATATATTCCGAAGAATAATAATATATTCACCAATTTAATGTGGGTCAATTGCAACCGTTAGGTACACCAAGCTCCAATACAATAGAAAATAAAACTGTATTTGTAATTGTATTCTAAAAGATATTCATTTCAAATCCATCCATCTATTGCACTTGTCGTCATTCAGGTCACAGGTGAAGCAGGGGACACCCTAAACTGGTCGCCAGCCAATGGCAGAAAACACTCTGTAAATTACAAACAAAAATGTATTGACAATGTATTCTCCAATTAGCCTGACATGCATGTTTATGTGGCGTGGGAGGAAAATCTGTAGAAAAGAACAGAACATGCCAACTTCCAATGGTGAGCGTGGCCATTATTTTAACAATATGTTTAATTATTATGGAGTAGTATGGAGTCACACTTTGTCATACTGACAGGTTTTCTAATATTCAGCTCATTTAGCTGTGTAACAGGGTCAAAATATTGGACACATTTTTCAGTGTGATACAGACTGTGCAGGTCCACAACAATTCAAACTACCACCACAATAATAAGCAAAGTGTTAAATAAATACCTGGTTGGATCTTGATGCTGGTGAACCTCTTTGAGAGTCCAGTAATATCCACTAATACTTGTAGTTATTGTACACATTAAGCTACAATTGAGTACAAGGTTAAAATGCAATGACGTTGGAAGCAATAAGAACTGGCTTTACTACCATACAATTGAAGAGTACCCCACAAATTACGTCACAATTGTGCGACTACAACCGGAAAAAGTTTGAGGCCTACTCCCACAAACAAATTTAATTGGTTGTTGATGTTCTCTTGTCAGCTAGCTCGTTAGCTTATGCCTATTCGAAGATGTGATGATCCAAAAACACAAGATAAGAACTTTTACACTTGTTCTGGCACAAACATGTCAGCAGATCGAGACTCTACTGTACGGTGAAAATGATTTGACGCATCTGACGCTCGTGCTTAGAGTCTCCATCTTGAAAGTTGCAGTGAATAGGGGTTCCCAGCAGTTCAGGAGGCGTTCGAGTTCCATCGGAAGCTCGGGAATTTTAGCTTCCACGTACACGCGAAAAGCTGTAAAAGTGCAAAATTTGGTTAGTATATGTAGTGTTATTTTAATATGTAAAATTATTTAGTACATCATGTGATTTTGCTTTTAATATTAATTTCCGTGTGTATCAAAACAGATGTTACATATGCAATTCGTTTTAGATTCTTTTTATGATTGTATTTGCCTCAAAAGAAGCAGTAACATTCAGATAAATTAAGTTGAATTTTCCTATCATTCGTTTAAAATGCTGATATATAAAATACAGCATATCGTACGTATGTGGATCCATCAGTAGACCGGTTGGCAATTAAATAAGTCCAACTAAAGACTATACTGGCATCTAGTGGTTATTGGGTAGTACGTAATAGACACGCCCTCTCTGGCGTTTCTTCCGCGTTCAGATATTTACCTAGTTTAAAGTGTTCACTTGCATTTCCAAGTAATTATTATTGAGCTTTTTATTATCTATCTTCACTATCATTTTTAATTATACGTGTTTAAACTTTAACGTCAGCTTTGACTTGTCGTCTGGTGGTACCTTTTTGGTTTCTCTTTAAGAAGAAATTCCCTAGGAGCTCTAGGGTTGACTCATCTGGCAAGACCGGATTCTTTTTTTTTAAGAAATAGAACAACTTTCCTTGGACTGTGTAACAACTTTCCTGCACAGTTGTCGTTTCTTTAGCTTTTCTGAGTGACTGTGTTGACATCGGATACTTGTGGAGATGAGCTAGAGATTAAATAGATGGATAGTTAGATAGACATTCCAGGCGGTCTCTGGAATCGTGACGGCTCCTTTTGCAGGTTTCCAGCACATGTTGATCCATCATGGCTCCACATCCCATTATCCAGGCCATCATCGACTTCACAGCTGGAGCAGCAGGCAAGTTTTTTTGAAATTATTTAGCACTGAAACAAACGCAAAAAAAAATTTTGAATAAATAATTCTAGATTGACAGTACTGATGGGTTGTTCCATGGGCTGATGGGCTGCCATTGAATAGAACTAATAACAACTGTTATTACTCATTATGCTGAGGCCTCTTTGAGATAATGAAATAATAATCATTATGTAATGCAATGACTGCAAAAGCTCTAATGCAGGGGTCTCAAACACGCGGCCCGCGGGCCAAATGTGGCCCGCAGGACACTAGTTTGAGGCCCCCGCCTTGATATGAAAGTTTAATGTTAGTGCGGCCCGCGCAAGTTTGATATGGATGCTGTATGGTATCATGTACCCAGAAAAAATTATTACGTTTGATTCATGTTCATGTTAAATAACTGTTAATAGTTATAATAGTTAATCCTCCCTATCCGTGTGGAAGTGGTAAGTTTTTGGCTATTTAAGTTTAAAGGAAATAACTTGAAGGCTACCGTTTAGGTCGCTAGCTCTCTAGTTTGCGAGTTAGCATGTGTCTCAAGACCCTGCAGTTGCGCAATATGTTGTAAATAAAAAGAGTATAAATGTGACTATAGTCGTGTTTTGTCATGTCTACAGGGCTCTAATAATGCTTTGTTCATTTTAATCTGAAAAAAATCATTTGTCTACCCACCAACTATATGTGGTTTCTTAAGTTTTTATTATTTGCCATTTTATTATCATATTTATTTATTACTGATTGATTTTCTTTATTCTTGATCTCATTTTGTGTAGAAAAATAAAAAGTAAGATATTTGAGAACAGTGGAATGTTTTATCAGAGCTTTTCTTGTAGAAAATCGGAACCAAAGCAAAGTTTATTCATTTTTCTGTTTTTAATAAATGCGTTTTTTTTGTCTTTTTTTTGGAAAACCTGATGCGGCCCAGCCTCGCCCAGACCCTAGCTCCAGTGGCCCCCAGGTAAATTGAGTTTGAGACCCCTGCTCTAATGTATCCCGTTTGCTCCTAGGTGGTACAGCTTGTGTTCTAAGCGGCCAGCCTCTGGACACCACCAAGGTGAAGATGCAGACCTTCCCCAACATGTACCGTGGCTTCATCCACTGCTTCATGTCCACCTTCAGACAAGTGGGGGTCCGGGGCCTCTACAAGGGCACCACCCCGGCACTGATAGCCAACATCAGCGAGAACTCTGTACTCTTTCTGAGCTACGGGTTCTGCCAGGACGTGGTCCGGTCTTTGGTCAGCGCGGAGGCTGACCATGAACTCAGGTGTGACATTTTAGATTCCTTTGTGTGTTTGTGGCTCCAATGACTAGCTAAAGGCTGCAGTGTTGTTGATATAACAACACTGAAACCGGTTATGCTTGAAACAATCGTTCTTTGGAGTCACATGTGTCTTGCGATGTGTTAAATGTGTTACATTTCATTTTGTGTACATTCCCCATGGCCAGCTTTAGTGAAACATATGTAGGTGGGTACATACGCTGGATGGTTGCTGCACGATGTTGAGGGTAAATCTTTGGGTTGGTGGGTCAGTCGGAAAAAGGTGGCGTGTTCCCTCTGGGTTGGGAATGAGATCCTGCCCCAGGTGGAGGAGTTTCAAGGATATCGGGGTCTTGTTGAGTAAGGGAAGGTGGGAGCGTGAGGGCGACAGACGCGTCGCTGCAGCGTCTACAGCAGGGGTCTCAAACTCAATTTACTTGGGGGCCACTGGAGGTGAGACTGGCCACTAGGGTCTGGGTGAGACTGGGCCACATCAGGTTTTCCAAAAAAAAAACACATTTATTAAAAACAAAAAAATATACAAACGTTTTCAATGCTTTGGTTCCGATTTTCTACAATAAAAGCGCTGATAAAACATTCCACTGTTCTCAAATATCTTAATTTTTCTACACAAAATAAGATGAAAAATAAACAAATCAAGAATAAAGAAAATCAATCAATCAGTAATAAATAAATATAATAATAATAATAATAATAAAACGGCAAATAATAAAAACCACATATAGTTGGTGGGTAGACAAATTATTTTTTTCAGATTAAAACTGACTATAGTCACATTTATATTTTTATTTACAACATATTGCGCAACTGCAGGGTCTTGAGACACATGCTAACTCGCAAACTAGAGAGCTAGCGACCTAAACGGTAGCCTCCAAGTTATTTCCTTTAAACTTAAAAAAGCCAAAAACTTACCACTTCCACACGGATAGGGAGGATAACTATTAACAGTTATTTAACCTTTAACATGAACATTAATCAAATGTAATCATTTTTTCTGGGTACATGATACCATAAAGCATCCATATCAAACTTGCGCGGGCCGCACTAACATTAAACTTTCATATCAAGGCGGGGGCCTCAAACTAGTGTCCTGCGGGCCACATTTGGCCCGCGGGCCGCGTTTTTGAGACCCCTGGTCTACAGTATTGTTGTTGCTGTACCAGACCATCGTGAAAAGAGTGCTGAGCCGGAAGGCAAAGCTCTCAATTACCGGTCGATCCATGATCCCACCTTCACCTACGGTCATGCGCTTTGGATTGTGACCAAAAGAACGAGATCACGGATACAAGCGGCAGAAATGAGTTCCCTCCATAGTGTGAAGAGCGCAGTCATCCAGGAGGGGTTCAGATAGAGTCGTTTCCCCTTCACATTGAGAGGAGCAAGTTAAGGTGGCTTGAGCATCGAGTCCGGATGCCACCCGGACGCCTACCTGGTGATGTGTTCCGGGAATGCCTAGCTGGGAGAAAGCCAAGGGAAAACCTAGGACACGCTGGAGGGATTATGTCTCACAGCTGGCCTGGGAACGCCTTGGTGTCCTCCCGGTGGAGGTGGAGGAGGTGGCCAGGGACTAGGGACCGGGAAGTCTGGGCTTCCCTACTGAGAATCCGGATAAGCGGAAGAGAATGGAATGGGTCAGTTTATTGGTTGGTTGGTAGGTAAGCAGATCACGGTGTAAGTTAGTCAAGTAAGTTGGAAACAATATAGGTTGATCAACCTGGTAAGTAGGTGGGTAGACTGTTGGTAGATAGCAGGATTGGTCCATGGGTTGGTGGGGCAGAGTAAGATTGGTGGGCATTAAGGTTGATGGTTTAACTAGTTACAGTAGTTTAGTCAGTGAGTTTGGTTCATTGGTCGATCATCTGCTACATAAGCACATCTCCGGTTGATTGGTTGGCAGCAAGGTGGGTGGATTGTTAGGTGAACAGATTGGAAGGTTGGCTGCTTCAATAAGTCGGTTATTGTGGTCAGTTGTTTGGTGCATACAGTATCAGGATTTGTGGGTTGGTTAGTGGGTCAGTTACAACGGTGGTGGGCAGCGATGTAGGTAGACTGGTTGGTTGGTCCATCAGTTGCTATGTTGGCTGTTTGGTAGGCACCAAGGTAGGTACTTGGTCAATCAACTTGGAAGTAGATTGCTTCGTAGGTAGATCATCAGAAATGTAGATAAGATGGTTGGTTGGTTTGATAGACTGCTTAACTGGGAGCAAAAGAGGTAGGTTGGTCGGTCGCTTTGGCTTGCTGGTCAATCTGGCAAATAGGTTGGTAGCAAGGTGGGTAAGTGATTAGTTAACTCCTGATTGGTTAACTCCTACTAAAAGTTGGTTGGTCAGGTTGGTAGACAGTACATAGAGTACATAGAGTGGTTGCAGAGTAAAATGCAGGACAGCTAGGTTGGTATGTCAGTGACTATGTTGGGAGTTAGCTTTGTTGGTAAGTAGGGTAGACTGGTTGGTCAGTCAGCTGGCTGCTAGGTAGGTAGCTTATTTTGGTAAGTAATGAGGTTTGTTGGTTAGTTAAGTGAGTTAAGGAAGGTAGAATGGTTGGTAGATTAGCCAGTGTATATGTATACATGACAGGTACTGTGTGTTGGTAGGCAATTAGATGGGTAGACTGGTTGGTTGGGCCATCAGTTACTCTGACAATAAGATGGTGGATTAGCCGTTTGGCAGACAGGTAGGGGCGTAGTTTGGATGGTAGGAAGGTAGATAAGCAGGCTGGCTGGCTATGTTTGCTAGGTTCCAGAATTGGTAGGTCGGTTAGTCAGACAGTTGGGTTCATTGGTCAGTCAGTAGGTGTGGAGTTGGTGCATAGGTAGGTTATCTGGTTCTACCAAAAGAGGTTGGGTGGTTGATTAGTAAGTCGGTAGGTTGGTCTTGTGGATGGCAGGGAATTTGGTTTAATCTTCAGTTATTTACAAGTTACTGTCCGAAAGCCGTTTGATTCCAGTGAAATCCTTGTCATTTCTTCCTCCAACTGATCAGTGATATTCAGAAAGCATTCTCTGGGTCGCTGGCATCCATCTTCTCCTCCATGGTGCTTTGTCCCGCCGAGCTGGTCAAATGTCGCCTGCAGGCCATGTACGAGATGGAAGCATCCGGCAAGATCTCCCAAGGACAACGAAGGTTAGCGCAGTGGAAGTGAGAGATTTAAACAAATGAGCTCCAAGGGTTCCGTTATTGTGACTCTTCTTCAGAGTGTGGACGGTGGTGAAGAAAGTGATGGAGAAAAACGGTCCACTGGGTTTCTACCAGGGCCTGACGTCCACCATTGTTAGGGAGTTCCCGGGTTACTTCTGCTTCTTTGGCGGCTATGAAGTCAGCCGGTCCACGTTTGCACATTACATGGGCACGGACAAGGACGGCATCGGTATGTATTGGACAGCATCTGCTTCTTTTTGGTATCTGCTTCCACTCCCTTATCATCTTTGTAGGCATTCTTCCGCTCATGTTCAGCGGCGGCTTTGGGGGAGCTTGTCTTTGGCTCCTGATCTATCCAATCGACTGCGTCAAGTCCAGGATCCAGGTCTACTCTTTAGCCGGGAGGCAGGAGGGCTTCCTGAAGACCTTTATGGGCATCGTACACAAGGAGGGTAGGATTTCACGCCCTCATTGGATGGTGGGTAGCTGTCAACGTGTCCTTATGTCTTATTTCTATCCCTCAGGGTTCAGTGCTCTCTACTCAGGCCTCACGCCCACCATGATACGCACCTTCCCGGCCAACGGCGCCCTCTTCCTGGCCTATGAACTCACTAGAAAGATTTTAATGGACGCAGCCGGCACCTAATGGGATATATGTGGATACGGATTTAATAGATAGGTGTCTAAAATAAGTGTATCCCAATGACAGCATTGTTAGCTAGCGCATACTAGCTCATTTTCTCCTGTTCTAATGCACAGAAAAGAGAAATAAATATGCCTTCATGTTTCACATAAGGATTGGGAATGATGGGCAAAATTCCGCCAAAAAGTGGCCCTTTAATAACAGTGCTGGCCTCATTGAAATTGATTCAGGTCTATGTTTTTTTTTTTTAAATCTCTGTTATTACTTTTTAATCAGCATATTTTAAAAAGTCCCTTTGAAACGTGTCTGTTATAAATGATAAAGTAATATAAATGATAAAGTAATGCAATCAGAAGCTAAAATGTCAATAAACAAATTATTCTATCGGATTGTTTCATTATGTTATTTCATTATGAAGTCCTTTGACTTTGATCAAGGATTATTCAATCAAAATAATGAAAATGTCATTAAAAAAAATATCTTAAATGATAAAAAAAAACGTAGTAGTATGAGTATGTAGTTAAGATATAGTAAGATAATAGCAGATACACAAGTAATTTCATGTCGTGCATGTTTGAGGATTAAAAAACAAATATATTAAACAATGAAAATGTAATAATTGTAAAAAATGATAATCATTTAACAAAATGTAATTATGTAGATAAAATATAATAACATAACAGCAAAGTAGTAATATACATTTTACATCTTTGAGGATTTATTCAAGTCCTATGTGAGTATGAAGTAATGAGAATGTAAAATTTCATAGTGAAACAATGAAATATGTAATTAAAATATAATAACAGTAATTATGATTAGAATCTTTTTTTTCAAATAAATCATGAAAATAAAACTTGTCAAGATGTGAATCTAAACAAAAATTGAAATTATGTCATTAAAAACTAAAACAGCAAATAAACTAGGTAAGTATTCATGTTAAAATACATAATTTATGATTATTAAATGGTGAAAATGTAATCATTCAAAAAATGTAGTAATACATTTTGTAAAAATTCCCAAAATATAGTTAAATCTATAGTTAAAATCTAATAAGAGCAAATAAAGTAGTAACTGCACATTTGATGTGTTTTGAAAAGAATTTTTGATTTTCAAAAGAATGACAGCTGGGATAGGCTCCAGCACCTCCCGCGACCCTCGTGAGGAAAAGCGGTAGAAAATGAATGAATGAATGAATGAATGAAATAAAATACACAATAAATAATAAAATAAAAACATGCAAACCTCACTGCATTGTACAACATGCTCCGAGACAAAAGGATATCAAGTGGGCGGGGCTCTGTCAAAGCAAATATAGGAGTGGCTAGCATTATAAGCTCCACCCTCATATTCAACTGTGACAGGAAGCTCACGTGTCTCCTCCACTTGGCGCCGTAGCAAGAATGACATGACAACATGAGCGGGTTACATAATCCTCACCTGAACTCTCAGGTTACGCAGGCCGACGGGCGCCGTCTCCAGGTGTCGGGTTGCACGGCTCGGCCGACGTTGCATCCTTTATTCATGACCCGTGCTCCGCAGGTGTCACGGTGTGGGAGCTCGCCCTCGGTATCCGTCCTCACCCTGTTGGCACCCACGGGGAAGGCTCCCTCGCCGCCTCGAGGCCACGCCCCTCCACGGTAAACACAAGCCTTGGTCGTCCTGTCACTCATCATTTGCCGTCTCATGATCTCCACAACGTCCAGCACAGCGGAGATGGTGACTCAGGGTAAACTGCAGATCACCTCCATGGAGGTCGTTGAAGGTAAAGATGATGTTTGTGGAGAACGCTCCATGTTTGCATGATGTCACGCCAAGCTGGGTAAACATCAGCCTTCTTGTTTGACGAGAAGCCCCTCAGGTTCCTCTTGTTCCTCTGCAGACAAAACCTCAGGCCGATTGGGATGCTTCGGCTGGATTTTGGTGGTCATATCGCTCCTCTTCATCGCGGCAACCTTCCCTGTTACGCTATTTATGTGCGTCAAGGTAGGACGATGGATGAGTGGTTTCAAAGATGCTTGTGCACCACACTGACTTTCCCTCCGACGTGAAGATCGTGCAGGAGTACGAACGAGCCGTCATCTTCAGGCTGGGCCGCATCACAGACAGGAAACCCAAAGGACCGGGTATGACTCGCAACGGCCCTCGGAGGCCTCGTCGCCGGAGTTACGGAACTTTCCCCCAAGCTGGAATCACGCTGATGTTCTTTTGTGTCCTTGCAGGTCTTTTCTTCGTTCTTCCGTGCACGGATAACTTTGTTAAGGTCGACCTGAGGACTGTATCCTTTGATATCCCCCCGCAGGAGGTAAACATGTCATATTGGTGATACAGTGATTTGAGGTCCAGGCTCAGCACCAAAACCACATAGGATCTGGTCCAATTCCGTGATCCTCCCACTGATATTCCAGTCCTTGGAGCCTTTTTTTTCAATTTCTCTATTCCAATCAAGAACCCAGATGGTTTTGAATGCATCCCACACAACAACGTACTCTAACTGAGGTCAAAGTTGAGGTCACTTCACCTTCCTCTTGTGTTTTCTTCCAGTTTCATTTGGAAAATCCATGGTAAGACTTCATTGAATAGCTTCTACTTTGGCCAAGCAAGAACCGCACCGATTGGCTAAGAAATTCACTCATTCATTTTTCTACCGCTTATCCTTATACGAGGGTCGCAGGGGTGCTGGAGCCTATCCCAGCTGTCTTCGGACGAGAGGACGAGAGCACCGTTCCATGTTTTGGCCATTAATGGCTCTCACTGTGGTTGGCTGGAGTCCCAAAGCTTTAGAAATTGCATTGCAACCCTTTCCACAATTCATTCACTCATTCATTCATTTTCTACTGCTTATCCTCACAAGGGTCGCGGAGGGTGCTGGAGTCTATCCCAGCTGTCTTCAGGCAAGAGGCGGCGTACACCCTGGACTGGTGGCCAGCCAATCACAGGGCACATATAGACAAACAACCATTCACACTCACATTCATACCTATGGACAATTTGGAGTGGCTAATTAACCTAGCATGTTTTTGGAATGTTCAAAACAAGTTCAATCCCACCCTCGGCCATCTCTGTGTGGAGTTTGCATGTTCTCCCCGTGCATGCGTGGGTTTTCTCCGGGTACTCCGGTTTCCTCCCACATTCCAAAAACATGCTAGGTTAATTAGCCACTCCAAATTGTCCATAGGTATGAATGTGAGTGTGAATGGTTGTTTGTCTATATGTGCCCTGTGATTGGCTGGCCACCAGTCCAGGGTGTACCCCGCCTCTCGCCCGAAGACAGCTGGGATAGGCTCCAGCACCCCTGCGACCCTCGTAGAAAATGAAACGGTAGAAAATGAATGAATATTGATTTTGGCCAAGATAATAGGGCCGTATGATTTCCGTGTTCACGTAATTGTGGACAATAGACAATAGAATCAATAGAAACGGAATTCACTGATTAACGCAGAATCTCACAGAAATTGTTGTGGGAAGGAACGTATTTCCCCGGCGGATGGCGGATACAAACGCTAAATATTCTCCTCCCGCCTAAACGGGTTGAAATAACAACGAATGAAGGCCAAACTTGGCTGATTTGCCTCTGGCAGAGTGTGAATGGAAGCTAGCTGGGGTTAGCTTAGTTTAGCATGCTCGTGTGGTTTTGTGTGTGCCACTCGGGCTCGATTGGTACATTTTTTACTACATTGCTTTCACGACTCATGTAAGGAATTTGGGAAAAAAACGAAAACGTATTTCATAGGGTCCGAAGGTAATAACCGTGAAAGATGCCGTCTTGTTATCCCGGCAGATCCTGACCAAGGACTCGGTGACGGTGTGCGTGGACGGTGTGGTCTACTTCCGCATCCAGTGTCCCATCTCGTCCGTGGCCAACGTGTCCAACGCTCACTCCTCCACTCGTCTGCTGGCCCAAACCACGCTGAGGAACGTCCTGGGCACCAAGAACCTGTCGGAGCTGCTCTCCGACCGAGAAGGCATCTCACTCAGCATGCAGGTCATAAACGAAAAGACGAAAAAGCAGATAAGGAATATTTGGAAGTAATATCAATGTCCCGTCAAATGCATGTACACTATGTAGTTTTTGTAGGAAAAATTAACAAATTATTTCTAAATAATGATGAGAAAAAAACAAATAAATCAAAAATATATACGTATATTTGTATAATATACAGTGGTGTGAATTTCCTGATTTCTTATTTGTTACACTTAAATGTTGACCCGTCAAAAGATAACAACTGAGATGAAATGAGATCTATCATTGTGGAAAAGGTTCAATTCCACCCTCGGCCATCTCTGTGTGGAGTTTGCATGTTCTCCCCGTGCATGCGTGGGTTTTCTCCGGGTACTCCGGTTTCCTCCCACATTCCAAAAACATGCTAGGTTAATTGGCCACTCCAAATTGTCCATAGGTATGAATGTGAGTGTGAATGGTTGTTTGTCTTATATGTGCCCTGTGATTGGCTGGCCACCAGTCCAGGGTGTACCCCGCCTCTCGCCTGAAGACAGCTGGGATAGACTCCAGCACCCCCGCAACCCTTGTGGGGATAAGCGGTAGAAAATGAATGAATGAATTGTGGAAAGGGTTGCAATGCAATTTCTAGAGCTTTGGGACTCCAGCCAACCACAGTGAGAGCCATTATCTGCAAATGGCCAAAACATGGAACGGTGCTGAACCTTCCTAGGAGTGGTTGGCGGGCCTGCATGGCAGAGTACCAAGACCAAAACCACTGCTGAACAAAAAGAACATTAAGGCTCGTCTCCATTTAGCCATACAACGATGGCTCAAAAGTTGAACCTTTGATAAGGTGTGTGTCCCATTACTTTTGGTGTAAAAGGAACACCAAAAGGAACATTCATTCATTCATTTTCTACCGCTTTTTCCTCACGAGGGTCGCGGGGGTGCTGGAGCCTATCCCAGCTGTCTTTGGGCGAGAGGCGGGGTACACCCTGGACTGGTGGCCAGCCAATCACAGGGCACATATAGACAAACAACCATTCACACTCACATTCATACCTATGGACAATTAGGAGTGGCCAATTAACCTAGCATGTTTTTGGAATGTGGGAGGAAACCGGAGTACCCGGAGAAAACCCACGCATGCACGGGGAGAACATGCAAACTCCACACAGCGATGGCCAAGGGTGGAATTGAACCCTGGTCTCCTAGCTGTGAGGTCTGTGCGCTAACCACTTGACGCCATTCCGCCCGAAAAGGAACATATGAACATGAAATGTTTTTCTCGTCAATAGCTAGTATTGTTACTGTATGTGCAGGAATCCCTGGACGAGGCCACCAACGTGTGGGGCATCAAGGTGGAGCGTGTGGAGATTAAAGATGTGAAGTTACCTCAGCAGCTGCAGAGAGCCATGGCGGCCGAGGCGGAGGCCAGCAGGGAGGCGAGAGCCAAGGTTGGGGGACCGGAACTTGCTTTTTGTTTTTGTTTTTTTTAAAACATGAATTCCACATGACAAAACAGAAACACCAACGTGTCTTTCATGTGTCAGATCATCTCCGCCGAGGGTGAGATGAAGGCCTCCAGGGCTCTGAAGGAAGCCTCGCTGGTCATCGCCGAGTCGCCGTCCGCCCTGCAGCTGCGATACCTGCAGACACTCAACAGCATCGCAGCAGAGAAGAACTCCACCATCGTCTTCCCGCTCCCCATCGACATGATACACAGCTTCATGCAGAGGAAGTGACACCTTCCGTTGACATGTTTCCATCAAGCAGCAATTTTCCATTTTTGGACGTAGCATCGGAAAACAATGTTCCCTCCCCAGCCGATATTCCACACTGGTACCCCATGTGGAAGCTGGTTCAGCTGTGATGGACAATGGCGGCTGGGCTGGTCTAACTCAATCAGAAACAGTCAGGAGCTGCAAAACATGACACTGCTTATAAACTTTTAGAAATATTAATCTTTTATAAATGCTACCTGTTACAAGCACAACATTCAACAAACAGTAAATGTGAAATACTGGCCTATACGTCTTACTGAGTGGTTCCCATATTTGTGTAAAATGACAACAAAATGTAGCCAACTTTAAGACAAAAAAGCCCATGAGAGTTCCCGTATCTGCATATCAATAGTGTTTGGTTATTGATAACAATAAACATTCTATTGGTCCAGTACTTGCAGAGAGGCATGCTTTAATTTCCTATTCGTTTTTTAAATGGCACAATAGAAGGGATTCTTATGAAGGATTCGTTCATGTATTCCCCATCTGTGAATGGCTTCCCATCCCATGTTATAAATAATACAACATAAAGTTATTGATTGCCGCCAAAAAGACAGCTGCACAAGAACGTGATACAGTATCCGGATTTAGAATTTGCATTTTGAACCACTTTGGGTGCTCATTGTGTGTCAAAACCATAACTACATGTACCAAATGGCTATTGTATATTTCATGACAATAATGAAATTTGCATCACAGCTGCTGTTAGCTCAAACGCTTTCTCTACCCTCACTGAAAACTCATTACAATTCTGGTGTAATTCACATTTGAACCACTAGGTGGTAGTAAAATGTGACACTTTAAGCATGTTTCATATCGCACCCATGGAGACACTTAAATAACGGGAGACATTTGGAAGAAATAACCAGACGTTAGTCAGGCACAGCGAGAGCTAGCTTGTTTACCTTAGCCACCAAGACGCGACCTTACACGCTTGACGACGCCCCTTGATGACGCCATCATTTGCGCGCCGGCTCTGTCAATCGGCAGAGCAGCTTGTAAACATTGGTTTCTTTAACATGATAACGAAGTACATCGTTTCGTCAAAAGCGGACGCAATTTATAGTCAAATGGGGTGCTTTTCAATCATTCTATTGTCAACATTAGGGACAACTATGTACAATTTGAACTTTTTTCTTTTATAATATAAAGATGTTCTCATGACAACTGTATTCTATGAATAGTACATAGGTTCTTGTGCATTTCTTGTCATTCAGTTTTACATTGTGGCCCCAATAACTCACTGCTGCTACATTCATATGCTTAAAAATAAATACACATTTTTAAAAATCTACAATGCTGATAATTTCCCAGATCTGTTTTCTTTGTCATAGTGTTTAAAATATGAAAGCACTTCATACACGTTATCCTGTAATGTTATTAATTTTTAAATAAACAGCAATAATTGATTTGGCTCATTTTTGTTGTAATATTCCAGCTTCATCCTTGTATAATTAGACTTTGTCTTGTGAAATTACCACTTTCTTCTCAAAAAACGTTTATTTTCCTTGTGACAATTTTTTTCTTGCAAAACGGATGTTCCTCTCCTTTATAACATTCCACATATTTTTTCAATTATTTTTTTATCGCAATCTTCTCAATAGTTCTTCATAGCTCACTGCTTCTACAATAAACTATGATGAAAAAAAGCAATGTTAAAAAGTCTGCATGGCTGATATATCATTATAGGAAATACAAATATTCACGCACTTGATACAAACGCTTTCCTGCCATATAATTATCATTCATTATCGACCTGCAGAATTTCATTTCATCCAAAAGCTATTGTTTTGTTCCTCGGACATTCACACGCTGAAACACGACAACAATGAAAATGTCCACACCTCAGATTTGGCTTCTAATCATCATCAAGTGTTGATTTGATCACGTGGCCACACTGAAGAAGAAGACAAAGAGGTCAAATACCCGTGTTTGTGTGAACATGGGAATAAAACATGGAACATCACTGAAGGATCCCAGAGGTTCGATTCCTGCGGCGCCCCTGAGCAAGGCACCCGTGTCCTCTCCTTTGCTTGCTAAGACAGTAAAAGAGGTCACGTGTGGTGATGAAAAGGTTGACAAACGTGACGCTTTGGGCCTTGGTGGAGGTCGCTGGTGGAAGAAAATGGACGGCAGAGAGCCAGCATGCTGTATTTACATCGTCCTGAGTGTTGGATGACTAAAAAAGAGCGACAACACGCCCAAAGTAGTCATACAAACGCACCACTGGGGGGCTTCTTTAAAAAAAAAAAAGAGTCAAGTGACCACCGACGGGCGGCCAGCCGGAAGCGCCTGAAGGTCATTGGTGGTAGGAGTGCGGCCGGGCAGGCGAGCCGGGTACCGAGGGCGGCCGGCGGACGGGGGAGCAGCTGGGCGACACGCGGGGGCTGAGCTCGCCCGTCTGGAGGCGCCACAGCAGCTCCTCGTTGGTGCGACTCAGACGTTTCTTCTCCGTGCTCTCCTTCTCCACGTTCACCTGCAGGTTGGCGTTCTCCTCAGACAGTTGTCTAGCAACGGGAAGATGCCACAGCGTTAGCACCAACGCTAACACCGGGGTGACCAAAGGCCACTGGCAGACCGCGGCGGCTGTTTTTACCAGTTTGACAATATCATTTAGCAAAAACACTAAAAATAAAAATTGAAAAAATCTGCGGAAATTTGACAAGAATAAAGTCATAATATGCAGAGAAAAAAGTTAACAATATCAAAACATTTTAGGAAATATTACGTGAAATTTTAAAGAGAAAAGTTGTTTTTGAAGTCATGATATTATAAGGAAGTATCAAAACTACAATTTGGAAAATTAGGTTACAAAAAAAGTTACAATTTAATGAGAATAAAGTCATAGTGTTATGGCAGGGGTGTCCAAAGTGCGGCCTCTGGGCCCTTTGTGGATGTGGCTGTTATTTTTTTCAGCTAGCGGCAGATTATGAATATATAATTTAGCAAGAAAACTAAAAAAACAAAACAGCAGAATTTGATGCTTCGCTTTTTCACATCATACAACCAATAGCAGGGGTGCAACCAGGAAAAATAACAATCATGCTGTTAGCATGCACCGACCTGGACACGGCAAGGTTCTTGTCGATGCGTTCCTTCAGGTCCTCGTTCTGCTGCTGTAGAAGCTGCACCCGCTCCTCCAGGTGAGCGTTCTTTTCAGCCTGCTCAAAGACACGAGAGGACGACACACGATTTCAATTCTTCGAGCGCTAACTGACGCTGCGCTCCTCAGCCATGTCTTCTTACGCGGCCCGCCTGAGCCAGCATATCAGGATCATGTAAGCTTACTATTTTCTCCAGCTCTGTGATCTTCAGCTCCTGCTGATGGATTTGTTGGTTCTTCATCTCCAGGACTTCCTTCAGACTTTTGAGGTCCTCCTCGATGTGTTTATACGGCGCTAAGGCGTCCTTAAAAACGCAGAAAATGAAAATTCATATTTCTCATCCCTCTCTAATCACCATCACACCAAATAACTGCCAACACAAGTGTGTCAAAAGCACGAGACACTTTCTCATGCTATTCAATGACAGAGTGTCTCCAAACTTTTGACTGGAGACACTTTCTTATGCAATTGGATGAGGAAGTGTCTCCAAACGGTATTGGACTGGTTTGAGTCAAACATTTGGAGACTTTTTCATGCGAAAGTATCTTCATGAGAGAGTATCTTCAGTCAAAAGTTTGGAGACACTTTCTCATGCTATTAAATGACAAAGTATCTCTTAATACTGGAGATATTTTCTCATCCAATAGCATAATAAAGTTTCTGAAAAAGCCTAGTTTCTCAGCCATTAGCATGATAGCCTTTGAAAAAGCCAGGTTTTTCATTCATTAGCATGATAAATAGTGTCTGAAAAGTATGGTTTTCCCAACCATTGGCATGATAAATTGTATCAAAAAGCTTGTTGTTTCAAGCATTAGCATGAGAAAGTGTCTGGAAAAGTATAATTTCCCACCCTTTAGCATGATAAAGTGTCTAAAAAAAGCCTGGTTTCTCAACCATTAGCATGATAAAGTGTCTAAAAAAAGTATGGATTCTCATCCATTAGCATGATAAAGTGTCTGGAAAAGTATGTTTTCTCTCTGTTAGCATGATAAAGTGTCTGAAAAAGCCTGGTTTCTCAACAATTAACATAATAAAGTATCTAAAAAGTATGGTTTCTCATCCGTTAGCATGATAAAGTGTCTGGAAAAGTTTGGTTTCTCATCCGTTAGCATGATAAAGTGTATGAAAAAGCCAGATTGCTCACCCATTAGCATGAGGAAGTGTTTGGAAAAGTATGGTTTCTCTCCAATTAGCATGATAAAGTGTCTGGAAAAGTATGGTTTATCACCCTTTAGCATGATAAAGTGTCTAAAAAAGTATGGTTTCTCATCCATTAGCATGATATAGTGTCTGGAAAAGTATGGTTTCTCTTCTGTTAGCATGATAAAGTGTCTGAAAAAGCCTGGTTTCTCAACCATTAGCATGATACAGTATCTAAAAAGTATGGTTTCTCAGCTATTAGCATGATAAAGTGTCTGGAAAAGTTTGGTTTCTCATCCGTTAGCATGATAAAGTGTCTGGAAGAGTATGGTTTCTCATCTGTTAGCATGATAAAGTGTCTGAAAAAGACTGTTTTCCCAACCATTAGCATGATAAAGTGTATGAAAAAGCCCGATTGCTCACCCATTAGCATGAGGAAGTGTTTGGAAAAGTATGGTTTCTCTCCAATTAGCATGATAAAGTGTCTGGAAAAGTATGGTTTCTCACCCGTTAGCATGATAAAGTGTCTAAAAAAGCCTGGTTTCTCAACCATTAGCATGAGAAAGTGTATGAAAAAGCCTGATTGCTCACGCATTAGCATGAGAAAGTGTTTGGAAAAGTATGGTTTCTCATCCGTTAGCATGATAGGGAGTCTGGAAAAGTCTGGTACGAGTGAAAAGGTTGGTGAGGAACAGTTAGTAGATGTTTACAGTGATGGTGACCATGTGACATCACACATGTCTCACCACAATCTGTTCGTCTGTGCTTTTGCGGAGAGCTTCCTCAAAACGCTTGGCTCGATCCCTCAGGCTTCTGTTCTGGAAGGTCAGCATGTCCACTTGATCCTGGTGGAACAAAGGCACATCATTGATCTGACTGCTGAAGAAGAAGAAGAGGAAGGGAGAAGGTGTCACCTGTAAGGAAAGTCTGATCTTCTCAAAGCCTTCCTCCAGAGATTTCCTCTGCTGCTCGTGGGCCATCTTCAGGTCTGCCAACCACAAAGATGCGCTTGTTATCTAACCACGGCGTGAGGAACTTGTTTCTGATGATGCTTCCTACTTTTCACAGTCCTGGCGTGCTCCTCCTGCAGGGTGGCCAGCGTGTCGATGTGAGCGGCCTCCATCTCCGCCAGGGACGCCTGGTGGTTTTCATCCAGCTCCTCCATCTGCTCCAGAACATAAACATCACCTTCAAAAAGGTCATCCATACCGAATCTCCAAGAGAGTATCACCTCTTCCTGCTGCTGCCCCCTCAGGTGGTCCAGCTGGGCGCGTTGGAGGTCCCTCAGGCTCCTGGTCTCGGCCGAGTGCTGCAACCTCAGCCGCTCCTCCAGGGCTCCCAGCTCGCTCTGCTGCTGAGCCCGCAGGCCCTGAAGTTCCGCCTCAAAATGCAGCTCCAGTTCCTGCTTCTCCCGTTGCAGCTGCTCCCAGTGGGACACACTGAAAGCTGCAATACATTTTTATCGTATCATCATCATCATCACTCAATAATGAACATAGACCAGGGGTCTCAAACACGCGGCCCGTGGGCCAAATGTGGCCCGCAGGACACTAGTTTGAGGCCCCCGCCTTGATATGAAAGTTTAATGTTAGTGCGGCCCGCGCAAGTTTGATATGGATGCTGTATGGTATCATGTACCCAGAAAAAATTATTACGTTTGATTCATGTTCATGTTAAAGGTTAAATAACTGTTAATAGTTATCCTCCCTATCCGTGTGGAAGTGGTAAGTTTTTGGCTATTTAAGTTTAAAGGAAATAACTTGAAGGCTACCGTTTAGGTCGCTAGCTCTCTAGTTTGCGAGTTAGCATGTGTCTCAAGACCCTGCAGTTGCGCAATATGTTGTAAATAAAAAGAGTATAAATGTGACTATAGTCGTGTTTTGTCATGTCTACAGGGCTCTAATAATGCTTTGTTCATTTTAATCTGAAAAAAATAATTTGTCTACCCACCAACTATATGTGCTTTCTTAACTTTTTATTATTTGCCATTTTATTATTATTATATTTATTTATTCATTATTCATTGATTGATTTTCTTTATTCTTGATTTGTTTATTTACTTTTCATCTTATTTTGTGTAGAAAAATAAAACGTAAGATATTTGAGAACAGTGGAATGTTTAATCAGAGCTTTTCTTGTAGAAAATCGGAACCAAAGCAAAGTTTATTCATTTTTCTGTTTTTAATAAATGCGTTTTTTTGGGTTTTTTTTTTTGGAAAACCTGATGCGGCTTAGGGCTTAGGGTTAGGGTCATGGGGGTATATACCGTAGACCCTATTATTCATGAATTAATATAGGAATACTAACAACCATTACTATTATTAAGTATTATAAATATTATCCAAATACTTAATACATAATATATATACAAGTATATATACCAAAAAAACAAACACTATGAATGATGACAATGAGTGCAGTACTACTACTAATACAATGAATAATAACAAAATGTTAATTATACTGATACATATTTCATTTCATAATGAATCTAGAATTACAATTTAAAATTCAAATGATAGAAAATGAACAACAATAACAATGAAAAGTTCCTAATACTAACAAAATAATAAAAAACATGCATGTTTAGTGTTACACTACCACGGCTACTACTACAATGAATATTCGCATGTACGATATTATGCATGAAATGATGAACATAGTTTGGATACTAATCAGGAATTACGATTAAAAATTGTTATAAAATACTATTTTAGTAGCATTAAGTATTGAGTAAACCTTCCATCAGCAGAGGAAGATGAAGGTGACTCTTCAAATGGAATCCATCTCACTCACCCACTTCATCCCTGATCCTGGCGAGCTCGCGGGACAGCTCCCCTTCCCTCACGGCAGCGCTCTCGCCCTGGAACACACGGCGCACGCTTACAGCAAAGGAAAACTTTCATGTTCATCAAGCCGGTTTAAAAGCCACAGCGTGACCTCTGGGAATGTTCCTTGTCATCAACCAGCCTCCGCCCTCCTGCCGACACCGCCCCCTCTCCCAGAGAAAGGAGCACGCCTTCCAAATGTCTCCCGAAATAATAAAGATGATTGAAACGGTGAGCTCATCCGTCGCCTTCACTGGCCTATAAAAAGCCACCCATGTGACCAGTGCGGCGGGATGGTCGCTGAGCCCAGATCAAGCATAGAAGACGTATGAACTAAAGATCTAATCCAAGATCAGAAGACGCCGCAGTCTCAGTGCAATTAGCATCACCAATCAGCAGCGACCGCAAACCGCGGCAGCAATCCACCACAACCGGACCGTCGAGAAACACCGGCCGGCTTTGACTCAGCACATTTGTCAAGACGCAAAAACCCCGCAATGCTTCCTGCCTCGCGCAGAGACACCAAGCCGGCTTTACCGTGGGGATGAGGCAAGGACGCCTGGAGCAGCGTTGGCCCGTAAAGCGGCAGGCAGCAGCATCCCTTCTGCTGGATGCAGGAGGAAGAGGGAGGAGGGGAGAGAGAGGGGAGAAGCCTCACCTCCTTCCCTAGCGCCTGGAACAAAGACAACGTAAGCCCGGCCCAGCAGTGCACGCCCAGGCCTTAACCCCTTCACCTCCCCCGCAGACACAACAACACACTAAAAGGAAAAAGCAGGAGATGGTAGGAGAGGAAAAGCCATCCACGAGTGAATGGTTGTCTTATGGGGACTCCAAACATGGCCGCTTAACAGCCCCAGATACTCGTATTGATTGTAATGATTATATATATATATATATTGATTGTACTGTACATATTGAAAAGCAGTGCCATAAGTCTGCACTTTTAGTGGATGCCATGTTTAAATGATACAACCTTGTAAAGGACCATGAAGGAGTGGGACAGGAAGACAACAATGCTAGCAACGCTAGCATATCTACAGTATACCACGCTAAAGTGCTAACATTGCACTGGCATTGGAACAGCTACACCATGCTAGGTTAGCATATTCACTGAGGACAAGATCAAACTTACTGAGTAACGGCTAGTGGGGGGGGGGGGAGCTCCAGGCGGCATTTTAAGATGCGTAGCAAAGCCTGATTTACATGGTTTGCCTTATTCTTAAAGTTGCACGAGCAAGACGGCCCCCGTGAAGCTCAGTGAGCTTCCAAGACACAAAATGCTGCTAGCTTGTAAAAGCTATGGTTGCTACAGTGACAACTTTATATTTTAACGGCAACATCATGCTAGGTTAGCATATTCAAGGAACAAAACATACAGCCCTCAAACCTGTAGCTGACTAAGATACTTAGGAGAGCACCTGTCCGCATTTTAAGATGTGTAGCAAAGCCTGGTTTGCCTTCTTCTTACATCAAAGCCATAAAGTTGCACAAAAGTACCAACTTCAAACCATGGTCACGGACAAGACATCCCCTTCCAAGATACAAAATGCTGCTAGCTTGTAATACCTATGTGTGCTAAAGTGCTAACATTACATTTTAATGGCTAGGTTAGCATATTCAAAGGACAGAAACTACACAAAACGTACTGCCCCCCACACCTTACTTTGTAGAGCTGTGGCGCATTTTAAGACGTGTAGCAAAGCCCGGTTGACACCATTGTTGCTAAATTAGCCTGTGGAGTTGCACAAAACAGTCGATTTCAAACCACGGTCACAAACAAAACGTCCCACAAAGCTAAGCTTTGCTAAGGCTTCCAAGATACACAACATTGCTAGCATGTAAACAAACACACTTGGGTCCTTGGCCGTTAAAAATAGCTAAAGTCGTCTAATTTGGAATTCATTTTTCATAAATGTCATCATAACAAATCAAGCTTGAAAGCAAATGTTAGCAACACTAGCATATCTACTGTATGAGCGCTACAGTGCTAAAGTTCCATTCTACCAGCATGCTAGGTCAGCCAAGCTGCTAAACAAAACAAAAAAAAAAAGACAGTTGGCGGATAAGCTCCAGGCTGCATTTTAAGATGCATAGCGAAGCCTTTCTTTTATTGCAGCACATGAAACATGTACTGCGGATCCACTGGGAGTCAGTTGGGAGCCAATGGGTCCAGAGGGCAAACAGCATTAAAATAATAAGACAGTCGTGTTAAAAATAAAAGCTTTCCAGGTGTGCCACCTTGCGACAGAAGTGCTGCGTGGTGATGGCGAGGACGTTCATGCACAGCGACGCCTTCTTCAACTGGGCCTGAAGACTCTGAAGCTGCCGGCCTTGCTGCTCGCAGCGCTCCCTCAGCAGCTTGATCAGGGCCCGGTCCAGCTCCTGCGCCCGCTGGGCCCCCGACGCTTGGACCGTCGACCGCCCGCGGGCTGCACGGCGGGACCGCCAAAGGACAGAAGAGGGAATTTTAAAAAAGTAGACAAACATTGAATTAAATTTAATACAACAAGCTAAAATGAAATAAATCAAAACATAAATAATTAACTCATTTCACCAAACCCAACAACAAAATTAGGTTATTTAATCTAGTATCATCTTGGAGAAGGAAAACATTTTTCAAATCATATTTTTACTATATTATTCTCAATTATTAGAATGTTATTATATACAATTACAATATATAGAGTTATATAATGTATATATTACATCTATATCTATGTCTCTATATATATATATATATACATATATTAGATTAGATTAGATTAGATTAGATTAGATTAGATTAGATTAGATTAGATTAGATTAGATTAGATTAGAGTCGGTTGGTTTGAATTGTATTTTATTTTTTTGCATTTCTTTTACTGGTTGAGGTTAGAATGTTATTATATACAATTACAATATATAGAGTTATATAATGTATATATTACATCTATATCTATGTCTCTCTCTCTATATATATATAGAATATATATAGAGTTATATATAGAGTTATATAATGTATATATTACATCTATATCTATGTCTAAATATATATATATATATACATATATATATATATATACATATACCATTGCCAATATACATATACATATATATATAGACATATATATATATAGACATAGATATAGATGTAATATATACATTATATAACTCTATATATTGTAATTGTATATAATAACATTCTAACCTCAACCAGTAAAAGAAATGCAAAAAAATAAAATACAATTCAAACCAACCGACTCTAATCTAATCTAATCTAATCTAATCTAATCTAATCTAATCTAATCTAATCTAATATTTGCTGACAAGCAACAGGATGCCGGCCAAGCAATTTCATGTCAGCTACTGGAGCCGGTTGCTATGGCAACAGTGGGAAGGGCCTCGCAATGAAGGACAGACTCAAGATAGATGATCACACACACACACACACACACACACACACACACACACACACACACACACACACACACTAAGTGCAATGTGATATGCAAGAACTCACCAGGAGACTTTTCCACATCCTTGGCTTCCTTTTTAGGAGCTGTGAAGTGAAAATATTTGAATAAATACACGTAGTTGCCAGAGAGGCTTTACATGGACGAACTGTCATATTGTCTTGCGAATTCCGCCGAAACGCATTGTACTGTAATACGGTCTCTGGCCACTGAGTGGTGCAAGTAAGCGGAGAAAGACGTAATATTATACAACTCAGGCCTCAGAACTATATTATAGAACTCAGAACTCAAGTGTCATGGTGCTGCGAAGAAGAAAAGCCAAACTATATCATGAAATTTGTGCTGTTATAAAGAATACAATCTCAATATGAGAAAAAGTAAAACTGTATGTGAATAAAGTACTAAGAAAAAAGTTCTAATACTACGACAAAAGGGTGTCATTTTATGAGACTTCATATACCCTCATATGAGACACAGAGCTTGGAACACATAAATACGCTTTTGAACATTATTAGAGCCCTCTGGGCCTGAAATAACACCCCTATATTCACCTTTACACTCCTATTACCCAATATCGTAGACATAATAAGAGGAAATGTTTCTTTCGGTTTTTTCCTGATTACGGAGTGGCCACAGAGGATCTTTTTTGACCCGCAAAGTGACTTGGTTTGAGCCCTTTATATTCCGGATGCCCTTCCTGAAGAATACCGATGATGATCACGAGTGGAGATTTGAACCCGGGAAATCTGCTCCAAAGTCCAGAACGCTAACCACTATTCCACGATATAATAAGAGGAAATAAGACATGAATAAGGCTCATGCGTGTGTGTGTTGCCAAGGGGAGTTGAGCGGGGGAGCGGACAGGAAGTGACGTCAAGGGTTCAGAGTTAAGTTTTTGCTTGGCGACGCGAGTTAATGTTGTGAAATCCTTCAAAGCTGCGATAAAAGCCTGTTGTTCCGGCGACCAGGTCTGGTGCTTGTGTGTCTCGTCCAACATTACAGCCCCGTTGCTGACAGCTAGCGACCAGTGAAGAACACTACACATCATCACAATGAATGAATGAATATATTTGTATTTTACTGGAAAATACTTGATTTATCCACAAAATATGTAACATTTGACATCTGAAGCACCAAGTGGTGAGGAAACGGAGACCAAAACACGAGTATTCAAGTATTCAAGTATTCATACAAAAGCTGTTATTGTAACTGATGAATTGACGGAGCAGTAGGAACCCTACTCCTGCTCTGTATGGAGGTTGTTGGGAACGATGCGTGCAATTGAAACAATGTTGAAGTACATCAGTATTGATGACAAAAAAAAGGTCCAAAGAGACTTTTGTGGAGCGTTATCGAGACATTCCTGATCAGGCTCAGTGGGAAGCGAAACGCTGAATTATTAACAACAAGAAAGCCTGAGGCTGTCCCTGCAAGAATCCACCAGGGAGGTTTTTATTTTGGATTTTATTGGAAAGCGTACTGGCTAACAGCGAGACGCCAGCAGGACGAATCAAAACAAGTGAATAATCATCCCTCTTTGTCCTAATTTAGGATGCTCTACTGCGGTGACTTCAGGTACAATGAAAGCATTCGATTATGGTGAAATATTCCATACATTGGATTTATGAACCATTCTTTCCATCCTGGTAGCTAACACAGTAATCCCTCACCACTTTGCAGCTTCAACCTGTCACGGTTCTTTAAATAAATCAACGCTATTTCATGTTTGACTATGACCTATAAGTCAAAAAATACGCTTATTGAAGCAAATTGTATGTGTTTTTTTGTCACCATTAAAATATTTTCCAGCATAAACATGACTAAATGAAGTCAAATAGAAATATAAGGCATTCAGAAGACACATTCACAGACATTGTGATGATATGTAGGATTCTATACTGGTCACAAGGTGTCAGTAATGTTACATTGATGAGACAAGAGCCAAATGAAGTATTTATTTATGTTTTCTGTTATTATTAGGGGTACCTGATAATTATCTGCCCAATATCAGCATAAAAATATGATATCGGTTGACATCTGTATCAGATTTTTTTCCCCGATCATGAAAACCGATATTTAAAAAATGCTGTATACAACACATACGTGTTCATTCCACCACAGGACATATTGGTATCGACTGATATCGGTATCAGATATTGAGAGTGGAAAATATCAGCATATTACTATTCAGCAAAAAAGGCAATATCGGACATCCCTAATTACTATGTTTACTATATATTGGACAGTATACAGGAGCATGGATGTGACTGTAGGGGTGTTATTTCATGTTGCGAGGGCTCTAATAGTGTTAAAAGCATATTCAGAAGGTGGTAAGCAGGTTTTCTATGCTGCCTGTGAATATTAATACTACTATTACTAATACTACTATTCACTAATATTCATTCAGGTATTCTCAGGCTACTCAATCGATCGCTACTGGATCGCTTCAGGTTGTCTTAGGTTGTCTTATCTGAGCAGGGCGTGTTGCCAACTTGGCGATTTTGTTGCTAGACCTGGCAACAGTTCAAACCCCCTTGATGACATATTTTCTTGAAAGCGAGTACCGACAAATCAAGCAAATTTTCTGACATCGTTGGGGAGTTTTCTAACATGGTGAAAGCACGTACTGTTCTGTATGAATGCTAACTTTAGCTAGTACAAACACCAAAGACCCAAAATGTCACTTTCTAATATGACTATACAAATAAAGAGTTTTTATAACTCCTATAAAACATATTAACACAGCAGACTCCTAGTTCCAATATTGACGGTCGTGTGAGTGATGTAAATTTGGCAAGCACTCACGCTGAGAAGTTCGGCAGGGGTTGTCATCGTTGATCTGGCTGCCGGACATCGAAGATGCACTTCTGCCGACGCCCACGGTGGTGTTTCGTGCACCTGGAAGTGTGGAGAAGCCAGGAGGACGGAGACCAGTTTGTCCCGGTTTGGTCAGGAGGTTCCTGGGGGAGGTCTCTGCACCAGTCCTTCTATGGTCCCCTAAAGACAGATGGATGGTAGTGACTCAGTAAAAAGAACCGCTGAGATGATGTAGAGATCTCACCTGGGGACTCTCTAAGACCTGCTGGCAGGGGTCGTGTTTTGGCTGCAGGTTGTCTGGTGACGGCGCCCAAGCCCAGCTGAGGCTTTGCCGCTCTGGGGGAGCGGTAGCCTCCATCTTCAGGGTTGTTCTGCTGAGAGACATGGAGACATGTGGGGTCTTAGGGCTTGCCCAAATAAACACCACCGTCTGAAGAAAACAATCTTACCTCCTGGGGACATTTCCCATGTGTGTCCTCATGGTGGCTAGCAGGTCCAGACAACTCCTGCCTGTACTTGTCAAAGTAGGAGCCCTTATGAGAAGGTCCAACCCTTGGATCTACATGAGTCGGCGGACTGGTATGAGAGACGTCAGATCCTTGAGGATTCTTGCGCACACATGTGATGATTTTTGGACGGGCATTTTTGGGCTTAGCAGGAGGCGAGGACCTCTTGTTGTCCACGGGAGTTACAGGTTTGGGAATCCCGCTGCCTAGATTTGTCTTCGGTGGTTTTGTTGTTAAAATTCTTTGAGGGGAGCTGGAACACGCTGCTTGGGCGCTCGGCCCCTTGGCCGGAGATGCAGGAGTTTGTCTCCTGGGTGACGACGGGGCCGCCGGGTGCCTGGAGCTCACCCACGGCTTCCTCCTCTCCAGACTGGAAGAGCGGGAGACGTTGTCGAAGGAGCTCTGTGGCTTCTTTGTGGAGTTATCAAAGGAGAGCTGCTTCTTGAAGGTGTACTCGAACGAGGGCTGCTTTTTGAAGCTCCTCTCAAAGGAGTTCTGCTTTTTCAGAGAGTTATCAAACGATGCTTGTTTCTTCACAACTTTGGGCGGAGAGGCTTTGATTTTCCGAGGGCTTGCGTTCCCGTCTGAAAGCTCATCTGCTTGAGTGCTTTTCTTGCTTTTCGCATTTTTGACAGGCGAGGCCTTGCGTTCAGCGGCCCCCTTGAAAGCTTTATTGAAGTGATTGTTGTTCCTGTTGTGCTCCTCTTCCGTGTGTTTGACTTGTGCTTGAAGATCCTTTGAGTCAAGAGTGGAATTCCAATTCAAATCCACGCAAGACTTGAGATGTTTTGGCGTATTTTCTGTTTGGGAAGTTCTTTCCTTGTTGTTCATAGCAGCTGAAGCAGAACCATGAGACTGCTCAGTCGCCGGTTCTTCTGTGGTTCTGCTGCTTGAAGGCGGCGGATCGTTGTTGCGATCCTTCAGCCCGACAAAATCATCTCCATCCTCCACCAGGTACGCCTCCAGTTCCTGACACTCCAGCATCTCAAACTCTGCCAGCTCGGGGTCGTCACACTGGGAATCCGTACCCCAGATGACCACCTTGTCCTGACCGGACAGAGCCGTGCTGCCGACTGTTCTCCGGCTGTCATCTGTCCTGATATCGTTGGCGTTCCCATCAGCCGGCAGGTTGTTATTCCGTAACGGTTCCTCTCTATCGCACATTTCTCAATCAGCTCTAGTAAGGCCCTCAGGAAGGACAAAATCACGTAGTCAGAAATCCAGTTCCAGGTCGGAACCTGGAAAAAGATAACCATATGAATGGAAACTCTCGTACATCCAAGACCGGCCCATGGCATCGACACTATAGACCAGGGGTGCTCATTAAGTCGATCGCGATCTACCGGTCGATCGCGGAGGTGGTACTGGTCGATCGCTGGTCGATCGCGGCGTGACATTAAAAAAATATCATCCCAGCATCAATGCCGTCACTTGATTGATATACAGGGCAGCCATTCAGATGACAACTGAATGTTGCCCTTCGGGCGACCAATCAAATCAAACAACGTCTCTAAGTGCAGCAGAACTTACGATGTCAGCCTATCATCCATCCCCGTTACTTGATTGACATACAGGACAACCAGTCAGATGACAACTGAATTTTGACCTTTAGGTCACCGCTCATGCGTAAACAACGATGCAAAGTGCTAAGCTAGTCGGCGAATTGCGTCAGATTTGAAGACCTCGCTAAAGTTTATGGTCACTAAAATGAGTGAAGGAGCTGGACCAAGTAAAAAGGCAAAAAACATATGACTTCCATACGGATATGGAATATTATACGGATATTATGATACGGATATTATCCATGACTGATAAACATTTGGAAGTGTGCTTGAGGCTGGCTATCAGCAGCTACTGTCCGGACTATGCATCCCTGGCTGGTTCAATTCAGTGCAAGTCATCAAAGTAAACTCAGGTAATTACAAAAAATGTTAATAGTTAATTATGTGTGTTTTGCAATATTGGCTCATTTGGTTATGTAAGGTACATCAACATACATTGTACGTACAAATAATCCTCAATACATTTGAAAATAAATAGATGTTTTGCATTTTTGTAGTGGGTAGATCATTTTGACTCGGTCATTTTAAAAGTAGCTCGCATGCTGAAAAAGTGTGAGCACCCCTGCTATAGACTGATGCCATCCACCATGTCTAATTTAACTGTTGAGGATGAGCGGCATAGACAATGGATGGATGGTTTCACGATGTGGGCGTTACCCCCTTGTGACAGCTCTTTTAGTTTCCTTTCCTGCCTTAGTTCCTGGTTCATGCCATTATTTTGTATTCACTTCCTGTTTCCCATTTTCTTTCATGCCTATTTAGTTCAGGTGCGCGCTCCTTTAGTGGTTGGGTCATTGTTGTTTTTATGTTGGACGTGCTAGTGAGTGGTGCTGCTGCGTAGCATCTGCAATAAATACATTTTTACCTGCAATTGGGTTCTCATCTCTGCATCCTGGGGTCGCTACACTACACGACCATGCCCCAACGTGACAGATGGTTGAGATGATTATGTCTTAAATTAAGCGTACAGCCAAGCCTACAGTAGTGATAATAATAGCATGTGATAAATCAGGGGTGTCTAACTCATGCCATGGAGGGTCGGGTCACTAAAGCAGGTGATTTTTAATGATTAATCGTCAATTAAATCACATGCTGGAGAAACTGGTTGGAAAGAAACCCTGCAGTGCTTCGGCCCTCTGTTGACATGTGTGATAAATGAAGAGGTTGCTACGGTTACACTGGGTACGCATCCCCAACCGTCCACCGACAGTATTGTCCAAGTTACATAAACATGTCCCAAAGTGTCCCAAACCCAGAAAGACTGTTGGTAATGTTACAGTAAAGATGATGTCATGATATTATTCTTCTGTTGCAGAACGATGTTTGATAGTGTCATTAAACATTAACTAATCAATAACTAACTTGGCTGTTGGAAGGGCCCAAGTGTTATGGAAAATAGCAATACAACTACTTCCTACCTGCAAGCCTTTCCTTAAGTGTGTAAATATTAGATTTATTCAGCATTTGTTTACATTCCGACGCCTGGTTGGCTCATGTTTGCAATAATTACAGAAAATGCTATGAATTTTCCTCTCCATTATATATTATAGTTCTAAGTCTACTATAGGGTACAGTAGTCTACTATAGGCATGCATTGCTTTGGTTTTTTGTTTATCTTTTTTAATTTTATTTTTAAAAGCAAGTGTTTATTGGACTCTTGAGTGCCTGTTGAAGAAAACTAGATTCCCTCCCCAATTTCCTGATGCAGACGACTGCAACGTGGAGGCTGAGCTCCAACATTCATTCATTTTCTACCGGGTCGCAGGGGGTGCTGGAGCCTATCCCAGCTGTCATCGGGCGAGAAGCAGGGTACACCGCTGGACTGGTGGCCAGCCAATCACAGGGCACATATAGACAAACAACCATTCACACTCACATTCATACCTATGGACAATTTGGAGTCGCCAATTAACCTAGCATGTTTTTGGAATGTGGGAGGAAACCGGAGTACCCGGAAAAAACCCACGCATGCACGGGGAGAACATGCAAACTCCACACAGAGATGGCCGAGGGTGGGATTGAACTCGGGTGTCCTAGCTGTGAGGTCTGCGCGCTAACCACTCAACCACAAAAAGGAACTTTGTCTGAGTCCCCCATGAATCCATGGAATATAGACGACAACAAATGGAAACCACATTTTTCAATACTGCCATCTCTTCACTTGAGGAGAGATTTCAGAATCTTGAGAGGTGAATAACATCTTAGGTGTGCTCCTCAAACTAAGCTGTGACACAAGTCTCCGTACTGCTGTGACCCGGAACAGCCAGCCGGATATTGATGGCACAGACCTTGCATAACAGATAGAGACATTGCCAATACTGCCATCCAAGAATATGACCAATATGGAATGTGGCCTTACTGCATGAGACAAGCTGGTAGAACTGTACCCCATCATGTGGGTTGCTTTTAGAATCTCTGCCACTCTCCAGACTGAAACTGAAAGTGATCTAATGCGAGGGGGTCTCAGTGGACCTGGCATCATAAGCATAAACCAAGTCTGGTCTCAAGATGTTGGAGATGGCTGTGCTGCAAGAAAGACCAGGAGAGTAGAGCAGTGGCAGGTTATGTGAGATGTTGGTGTTGTTTTTGAAGTTTCAGCCCAGGCAGTACCAGAAACTACCACTAGAGGTCTCTGTAAGATCACCTTTTTACATCCATCCATCCATCCGTTTTCTATGCAGCTTATCCTCATTAGGGTGGCGGGGTATGCTGGAGCCTATCCCAGCTGACTTCAGGGGTACACCCTGGTCGCCAGCCAATCACAGGGCACATAAAGACAAACAACCATTCACACTCACATTCATACGTATGGACAATTTGGAGTGGCCAATTAACCTAGCATGTTTTTGGAATGTGGGAGGAAAGAGACACATGTATGAGGAGAACATGAACATGCAGACTCCACACAGAGATGCCCAAATGGAGAATCGAACCCAGGTCTCCTGACTATGTGGCCAACATGCTAACCACTAATGCTAATGTTGAGCCCAAATTTACTGCAACGCAAGGGGGGCGCCACCTAAAATCTTGCCTCGGGCACCAAAATTGGTCCAGGCTGGGTCGGACCAGCGTGCTTAGTGATCCTGCACAATCCCCTAAGTCCTCTGGCACCACTCGGAGGACCCCTGGTCTTCAACTACTTGAAAGCAAAGCAACTGGACCACTGGCAAAAGAGGCAAGAAAGAACCAGACTGGAACCCAGAACCGGAACAGAACCCAAGACTTCCACATTTTCCCTCAGTTTTGTTCTTTTAACAGAATTGTGGAATTGGCCAATGAAAACGGAATCTACTGTTAAACGTGGAATCGGGCTTAAATTTAAATCATGTGATAGCGGCACCATATCGGTCTTGAAAAAAGACATTGTGCATCTCCACGACATGTCAGAACGTCTTTGAATGCATCTTCTGAATGCTGAGTTGTATTTTCCTTCATTTAACATTTTTTATTCATTTCCCCCCAAAATAGTATGAACACTGTTGACTACTAATACTAATATTAATTAATAATATTAATTAATTACTAATAATATTCAACCATGAAACACAGAGGCGGTGGTCAGGGACGACCGAATCTCCCTCCAGGTGAAAAGTGGGTTATGTAAAATAAATAACTCTTCAGCTTCAGAGAGCATGTTATTGTAGTTCCTGGGTTGGTAACCATGGCAACACTGGAAGGCGTGAGCATTAAAATCAATTTAAAAAGGCAGACTTTCTGATGCTGATATCCTGCGTGTGTGCAGGTACGGACTTAAACGTCTCACACACACAATCTTTGCAGTAACGGTTGCCGTGCTGCGGCAGCAATAAGCTCCCTGCTGGGATGCCTTCATGGCACGGAGGATGTTCTCCATCAACACGCCTCCCTGAGCACCATCCCCTCCCCCTCCTCAATTGTCAGGCAGGTCGTCCTGCCCGCCTCCTGAAAAACACCTCATTCTGCTCTCCGGCACATTAAAGCGCCTCATGAAATATTGAGGATGAAAATGGAGGCATCACTTTCCCCTGCCGCCAGCCCCGCCTTCTCCTGTTTGTTCACACCAGGCACAATCATTCATATCAAGCTACGAATACAAGCTTTGGAATATTTGCACCGCATCACGAGTAAAGGTGCAGAGCCATCGAGGTGCGCTACCTTTACAGAAGCAGCATCCACTCCATCACCGCCACCACCATCCTCCTCCTCCTCAGCATCAGCACCATCTCACCTGTACCGTCACCTTCCATGCATCAGGCAGGCCAGATATTTGTAAGACATTAAAGTTCTTACCGTGCATCTCGTTCAGGAAGAGAAGAAACAGTCAGTTTTGATGAAGACCGGGAAGACACGCAGCGCAGTCTGCAGCGTCGCTGGAAAATCCAAGATTCAACGCCCACTGGCTCACGGCGCCCTCTGTCGGAGGAGCCTGGAACTGCACGAGACGCTTTATTATGCTCACCAAAGCTTCAGAGAAAAAAATGTGACTAAAGAAAAACATCATTTGCTGTATGTTGCTTCACAAATTGAAAACATTTAAAAATATTTATTGTAAACTCCTTCATTGTTCATCATTGCTACAAATCCAAGTAGTACAAAAGTGCATTTCAGGTATTGTGCTAAAAAAATAGAAACTAGCAGGTCTTACAGGTACACATTTCTGAACACACACACACACACACACACACATAGAAAAGATAAGCGACATAAAAAAAACTTTGAACACTAATTAAAAACACATCAACAGTGCCTCGCTTCCACCGTCTTTCCCCGTCCTTCCGCTGCTGGGCGTGTCAACAAAGCTCATCCGCCCGGCAACGAGGGACCGCCTGCGACTCCAGCTGGAAAAAACAACCTTGCTGTAAGAAATGAAGCAAAAAAAAAGTTGTTTCAGAATTTCAAGAGTCGCGTTAATCACTTCTGATTTGAAAATAGCAATTTACCGCATAAATTATTCACATAAGAAATCACTTTAATTAGCAATGGCGCAACACTATAATGTAAATATAAATTAATCTACTTCAGTGAGTATAACATTTGCAACTCAGCATTCACGGCTCTGCTCAAAAAATATAAATATTTCATTTTTAGGCTTTTTCCCCCCCTAATAAATGATCAATACAGAAAACATAACTTGTTCACCGTAGGTGGGTAATCATTTATCAATACGTGATCATACAGGTCAAATGTACCACCGTAGAGAAAGCCCACCATTTTTTTTTGTCAGGGGGGACACCCACACAAAGCGGGGATCTACCATACAAAAGCTCCAGCAAACAAACTACCTGTGTCTGACCCACACACCCACACACATAGTTGTGAATCCCGGTGGATGTCCTCAGATGTCCTGCTGGGTGGCGTCCGACTCGGTGTGAAATTTGGCCAGTTCGTACAAATCGGCCCTCCGTTCCTCTGCCCCTGTGCTGTTTCGGAAGCCATAGCCAAGATACATAAGCAAACCTAAGAGAAAGACAGGACACTTCTCATTGGACGGCCATTTTATAAAATAAATCTGAGGGCAAAGTGGGCAGTGCCCCACTCGATCCAGCAGATGGCACTGTACTTTGAATTTAGCACATGTCAGATTCAAAAACACAAGCGGATCAATTCTGTCCTCAATTGTGGACTTTTGGTAACCCCATCTTCAATGAGAAGTTCAACGATGAAGAGAAGGTAAAGAACAAAGTACCTATAGCCATACAGCAGGTGTAGTGCGCCCACGGTCCTTTCATGAGCTGGATCATCAGGAAGGTGTTGACCAGCATGCTAACCATGGGGAGTAACGGCACCAACGGCACCTGTGAGGGGCGAGCACAGTGTGGTGATGTCGCCACCCTGCTGGACGTCAGAGAGAATGCGGCTGTCATGTTTACTTCAAACTGACAAAGTTACAAAGGTGACCTCGTGTTTGTCAATCAGTACGACATTAGCTCGGACATCAAATTGAAAATGTTGTAGGTTTTTTATGTCACTAAAATTTTGTCCAAAAGATCCATTTGCACAGTGGGGCGTTTTTTTTTTTTATTTGACTGCAGCACATTTGAAAAATATCATTTTATAAGAAAACTTAAATCCAGCCATTTTCTGTACCGCTTATCCTCACTAGGGTGGCGGGTATGCTGGAGCCTATCCCAGCTGAGAGGCAGGGTACACCCTGGACTGGGAGAAATTTAACAAAAAAAAAACACATTTTACAAGAAAAATTGTAAATATTAAGAGATAAAAGTTGGCATCTAACAAAAAATGCCATAGTTTTAAAAGAATAAAAAAATAATATGAGGAAAAAAGGCATAATATTATAAGACAGCAATATTTTTTTTCTTTTTGGGAAAACTAGATTGAGGAAAAATTGTAATATTGTAAGAATAAAGTTAAAATATGATAAATACTCATGATATTATTCTTTAAAACACAGACTATTTACGTGTAAAGTTTTGTTGTAATTTCCCCAAAACAAAGTTGCAGAAAAAGTTATGTTAGGAGAATACATTTTAAATATGGGAAAATAGTCAGATTTAAGATGAAGAAAATTGACAGGAATAAAGTTGAAATAATTGGGAAAAAAAACACAACAGAAATAAATAAAAATATACAAATAAAATAAAAACTTCTATATTCAATTTTCACTATTTTCAAGAACAAAGTCCAAATGTTCAGAAGAAAAAAGACAAAGAAGTGATAATCTAACCAGACAAAGTTTTTACTACTTCAAACTTGAAATATTAGCAGGAAAAATATTCAAGCAAATAGATCCTATTTTTCAAAAGTTCTACTTTTATGACAAAAAGGTTATCATATTGTGAGAATAAAGTCCAAATATTATGGAAATTGTCATAATATGATACATTTTAGCTAAAAGTTTAGTTGCTATAATATTATTAATAACAATAAAGTTTATTTTTCATTTTTGTAAAAAAGTTACAATATTATCCGAATAAAGTCAAAATATTCTGAAAATAGTGACATTATTTAAGATGAAAGTTTTGTAGTCATAATTTATATGAAATTACGTTGTGGTAATTGAGTTAATTCTCAAGAATAAAGCCAAAATATGAAGAGAAAAAGTCGTACTGTAATAATTTTTTTACATTTTACTCGAATAAATGTGTAGTATGAGGACAAATAAACTTGTAATATTATGACAAAAAAGTGGGGATTGAGGATGAAAATGGAGGCATCACTTTCCCAAATATTGTGTCCAAATATTTTGGAAATAGTCCAACTTATGATTATTTAAGATGACAGTTCAGTAGTAACAATTTATACACATTATGAGAAAAGTCAAAATATCATGGGGATAAAATGTAATTATGAAAAGAAAATGCGAAAAAGCAGACATGAGAAAAAAGCTGACATTTTCAATATAAATGCGTAATATTATGAAAACAAACCCTGTCACTTTAGTAGCCAAGAGTTGAAATATTACAGATAATATAAGCTATTTTTTAAAAGTGAGAAAAATGGGAATAAAGTCTTAAGATTCCGATGTTTTTCTATAAGCAGAATGTTTAGTGGTAATATTTTGGATGGAAATTAGGTAGTGTTATGACAATAAAGTCAAATATTATGGTCATAATGAGAAGGAAATGGCTGTCCTTGCGTGACGCACCTTGAAGGAAAGCTTGGTCTTGTTCTGCGGCTGCACGCACACCACCAAGGCCACGGCCAACCACGCCGACATGGTGAAGACCTGCACGGCCAGCGACCACAGCGTTTTCCCACACATGAGGCCGACCACGCTGAAGATCAACGCCAGAAGACCTGCGGGGAGAATCAGACTAGAATGAGGTCCGCTCCGGGCACGCTCCGCTTCAGTTTCGGCGGCGCCTCTCACCGAGCATGGCGGTACAAACCGCCACCACTGTGCCGGACAAGCGGGTGGGTTCCGTCCCGGCGCAGAGGATCAATTTCCCACAGGTGAGGGGTTGCTGAGGCGGGCGGTTCCCGTCGTCCCGGTCTTCGTCTTCCTCCTCGCCGGTCGGCCTGCGCTCGGGCTGGTACCTTCACACGAGCACGCACGCTGGTGAGGTGTAGCTACTCTTGTGGCGGGCGAGCGTGGACGTACCTGAGCACCAGCACGCAGGCCGCCACCAGCGTGTAAGCCAGCAGGGTCCCGATGGACATGAGGTCAACCAGGTCCTTCAGGTCAAACAGCATGGCCATCAGACCTGCAAGGTGATTTTATTATTCATACGCACTTTCAACGTTAACTCCGTTCCACTAAACCTTCTTATATGTATTCTACGGAAATCTTTATCCTTAGAAAAATTTATATTACATAGCTATCATAAACATTATATCATAATTCAAGTTTTATGGAGCGGCACGGCGGTCTGGTGGTTAGTGCGCAGACCTCACAGCTAGGAGATCAGGGTTCGGTCCCCGCCCTCCGCCATCTCTGTGTGGAGTTTGCATGTTCTCCCCGTGCATGCGTGGGTTTTCTCCGGGTACTCCGGTTTCCTCCCACATTCCAAAAACATGCTAGGTTAATTAGCGACTCCAAATTGTCCATAGGTATGAATGTGAGTGTGAATGGTTGTTTGTCTATATGTGCCCTGTGATTGGCTGGCCACCAGTCCAGGGTGTACCCCGCCTCTCGCCCGAAGACAGCTGGGATAGGCTCCAGCACCCCCCGCGACCCTCGTGAGGAAAAAGCGGTAGAAAATGAATGAATGAATGAAGTTTTATGGAATATTTTTATTAGAATTCTTATCATTCTATGTAATCATTCATTATTTTAATCTTTTGTTCATTTTTAAAAATGTATTTGATTCAAAATAGATATAAAAATGTGTTTATAATCATTGATGTGTATTGATAATAGTATTTGAACATGGCTATGTATTGGAATAAACGCCGCGTTAGGGCTTTATTGAAGTCTACATTTTCGGTAGGCTTGATAGGACAGCAGCAGTCCTTTCTAGTCTTTAAGCATGAACTGATCCCAAGACAGTGTGGACCGCCACGAGCTCACCTGCTAGAACGCCAGACGTCAGGGTCGCTATAAGAGGCGTTTTGGTGCGGTGGTTGATGGTGGTGAAGCATCGGAAGAGGAGGCCATCTTCCGCCATGGCCCACATGACTCGGGGCATGGGGAACATGGCTCCAAGGAGACTGCTCATGGACGCGAGGAGGCAGTTAGTGCGGCCCTGTACCACGCTACAATCAAGTACGTTTGCAGGCGCCTTACCTGGTGGACAAGGCGCACAGCGAGCCGGTGGCCACAGTGTAGGTGGCGCCCACCCACCCCAGGTCAGTGAAGGCCCTGGGCAGGGGGTTGGATTCATCCAGTTGGTAGTACGGAATCATGGAAGTGAGGGAGGCCGACACGCCGACATAGATGGAGAAGCAGATGAGCAGCGACGTGATGATGCTGACGGGGATGGCCTTCTGGGGGTTCTTCACCTCCTCACCTATCGGGAGACATGTCACCATCAACTTCCTGGCTTTGCTTTGATTGGCAGACATTCTGACAACTACTGCGTCACCGTCATTTAAATATGTTCCAATCTTCAATTTGACAAAGAAGGTGCAAAGAGCGTTTCTACGGTGTCTTCCTGTTGCTATGCCAGCTTGAGCAGACATGCTGGTGCAACGTACCTGCAGTGGTGATGCATTCAAAGCCGATGAAGGCGTAGAAACACGTAGCGGCACCCGAGACGATCCCCTCCCAGCCGAACGGCATGAAGCCTCCCGCCCCCAGACTTTCCTTTAAAGCCGTTTTGTTTGTTCCCCTGCAAGCAAGAAAACACAAAACCTTTATTGGTCACCATGAAAGACTTTTGGGGGGGGGGGGGGGGGGGGGGGCAATCTGTCTCCTTCTGACGCACTCGGTAGCGTTACTGATGATGTCTTCGGTGTTCAGGCTCCAGTTCTTCCTGTCCCCCTTGATGCAGCCAGCGATCATGACGAACACCAACACCATGATGTTGATGCTGGTGAACAACTTGGTCACCAGGGCCGACTCCTTCACGCCGAAGCCCAGCACACCTGGAAGAGGCAAAAACACGACGTGGGATGACTCCTCCCCCAGCCAGCTGAGATAGGCTCTGGATGGATGGATGGATGGTTGCACAGACGGATGGTAGATGGATGGATGGACTGACGTATGGATGGACAAATGGATGAAATGAAGGATAGACGGATGGAGGAATGGATGGTGGATGGATGGTGGATGGATGGACGCATGGACTGAAGAATGGACGGATGGAATGAAGGAGGCATGGATGGATGGATGAAGGGATGGATGCTGGATGGACTGATAAAATGATGGATGGTGAATAGATGGACGGAGGTATGGACGGATGGAATGAAGGAGGCATGATGGATGGATGGTGGATGGATGGATAGAATGATGGATGGTGGATGGATGGATGGTGAATGGATGGATGGCGGTGTGGATGGATGGATGGTGGATGGAATGAAGGAGGCATGGATGAATGAAGGGATGGATGGTGGATGGATGGATAGAATGATGTATTGTGGATGGATGGACGGATAGAATGATGGATGGATGACTGGATGATGAATGGATGGACGGAGGTATGGATGGATGGTGGATGGATGGACAGATGATTGAAGGATGGATCGATGTGTGGATAGATGGAATGAAGCATTGATGGATGGAATGGAGGTATGGATGGATGGACAGACGGATGGATGGAATGGAGGCAGTATGGATGGATGGATGGATAGACAGACAGGTGGATGAATGGAATGAAGGATGGATGGCTGTGTGGATGGATGGAATGAAGGATAGACGGATGGAATGAAGGAGGTACGGATGGATAGATGCACAGACAAATGGATGGAATGAATGATGGATATGTCGATAGATGGATGGAATGAAGGATGGACTGAATGAAGGCGGAATGCATGAATTGAAGGAGGTATGGATGGATGGATGGACGGACGGACGGACGGAATGAAGGATGGACAGATGGAATGAAGGCTGTATGGATGGATGGGCGGATGGATGCAATGAAAAATGGATGTATGGACAGATGGAATAAAGGATGGATGGAATGAAAAATGGATGTATGGACAGATGGAATAAAGGATGGATGGAATGAAAAATGGATGTATGGACAGATGGAATAAAGGATGGATGGAATGAAAAATGGATGTATGGACAGATGGAATAAAGGATGGATGGATGGAATGAAAAATGGATGTATGGACAGATGGAATAAAGGATGGATGGATGGAATGAAGGATGGATGCATGGACAGATGGAATAAAGGATGGATAGAATGAAAAATGGATGTATGGACAGATGGAATAAAGGATGGATGGATGGAATGAAGGATGGATGCATAGACAGATGGAATAAAGGATGGATGGAATGAAAAATGGATGTATGGACAGATGGAATAAAGGATGGATGGATGGAATGAAAAATGGATGTATGGACAGATGGAATAAAGGATGGATGGATGGAATGAAAAATGGATGTATGGACAGATGGAATAAAGGATGGATGGAATGAAAAATGGATGTATGGACAGATGGAATAAAGGATGGATGGATGGAATGAAGGATGGATGGATGTACAGATGGAATAAAGGATGGATAGATGGTATAAAGGATGATGGAATGAAAGATGGATGGACGGATGGAATGAAGGATGTATGGAATAAAGGATGGATGGATGACGCCCTGACCTGTGAGGATCATGATGATGAAGACTGCAAATAAGTCAGGGTACTCTGCCAGGACGTTGGGTGCGTTCATGGGCATGTGTTTCTTGCTCCAGGCCTCGATGCTGTTCCCGATGAGGGCGTCAAAGGTGGAAGCCCACGTTTTGGCCACGCTGGAGGTTCCTGTCAACAAACAATAGCTCACATTTCAGCACTCTTTTATTTTTCTTAGATTTCGACTCTATGATACTAAAGTGATATTTGCATTTACAATATTACAAGTTTATATCCATAAACTTCATAAAGTAGTTCGTATTCTAACAAGAACTTTTGTTCTCTTAATAAAACTTTTTCCGCAACCTAATGTCTTTGACTTGTTTTGTAGTTTTCCATAACATTATGACTTCAGTACGATGGCGCAAGGCAGGGCAGGACTAGGGAGCACAACATTGAGCCGCTAGAAGTCGGCCAATGTGAGGGAGAGGTAATAAGTAAATAAAATTACATTACCTTTTCCATGAGATTACATTTATTTCTTTATTCTTTTAAAATTACTATTGATTTTTATATTTCTGTTTTCCCCCTACATCAGAGGTAGGGAACCTATGGCTCGGGAGCCAGGTAGGGCTCTTTTGATGACTGTATCTGGCTCTCAAGCATTTCTTACCACAATAAAAATGTATGTTTGCTAACATTTTAAAGTAAACATCACAGAAATCACTGTTAAAAATATTAAAAATCAACAACTTTCTTATGCATTTTAATCCGTCCATCCATTTTCTAATGCAATACGGCCGACCATATCTATCTTTCCTGATGATATTTTCCAGGTCAAACACCAAAACCTATTATTACTGGGTAATGCGGTAGTGTACCTCGGTCATTAAGATGTAAATATAAACTTTCCTCCTTTAGTCAAATAGTCACCTAGCTAAAGCTGCAGAACCAAGCCTTCTGACAAAGATGGCCAAAAGAATGAAATATACTGAGTACGGTGCAAAACCATGCAGCAGCAGAAGTTACATTAATGGCAGCAAGTATTTGATTTATTATTAGACACTGCGCTGCTCACAAAAGTGTGCTGGCCACACCCCCTTGGCGTGGGGTAGTGTGCCTGGTCTACGTAATTAGAGCCCATTATATCTAAAACTGTTGGTCTTACATAAAAATGCACACATTTTATTGCATTCAATGTTTAAAAAAATGTATATGGCTCTCACAGATACACATTTTAAAATATCTGGCCTTCATGGCTCTCGAAGCCAAAAAGGTTCCCGACCCCTGCCCTACATCTTCCAAGTATGTCAACATTTTCAGACCATTTTTTCTACAACCTCATTTCTTTTTTTTATTGTTACTGTTTCTCATAATATTATAACTTTGAAGAATTGTCTTTATATTTGGAACTTAATGCTATTTAAATGCTGTTGTTTTTACTCCTAATACTGTGATGTTAAAAATGAAATAATAAAATGATGACTTATCCTAGCTTCTTTAAAATGTGGCTTATCTTAAAGTTTTCACATTAGACTTGTAAAATTACTATTGATTTTTTTTCATTCATTTTTGATGTTATTTACAAAGTTCTGAATGCATGTGCTTTAGTTCCTCGGTAACTACTCTAAATGTATGCGCCTTATGCATTAGTTGTATTAGAATGAATACAACAGCCACGCGCCGCACTTTGGACACCCCTGTACTCGCTCTAGTCACTTTGAATGAATGTTTAGGGGGTATTTTGTCAAAATGTCTCACCGATGGCATAAGAGACGAGGAGGTTCCACCCGGTGATGAAGGCCAGCAGCTCTCCGACCGTGACGTAACTGTAGAGGTAGGCTGAGCCCGTTTTAGGGACGCGGGCGCCAAACTCGGCGTAGCACAGCCCCGCCATGACGGCCGCTATCGCCGCTATCAGGAAGGAGATCACGACGGCGGGACCGGAAATGTTTTTGGTCACCGCGCCGGTCACCACGTAGACGCCGGCGCCCATCGTGCTGCCCACGCCGAGCGCCACCAGGTCGTAGGTGTCGAGGCATCGCGACAGGCGGGTGTTGTCGCAGGAGCAGTCCACCACCTTGACACGCACCAGCTGCCTGCCAATGCGCTTCAGGGTGTGTGGAAACATCGTGGCTCGGACACCGGGACGAACCTGTTGGCGAAACGACACAAGTTTAAGATTGTGAAGAAAACAAAAACAAAAACACAAACGAAGTGGAACGGCGACGCTATCTAAGAATGCATTTTACCGATGACGTAATTTGTTCAAATTGGCACTACTGTACATTGTTTGTGTCACAGGTGAAAACAGGTGACTTTACACGTAAATAAGCTGTGCGCCACCTGGTGGCTTCAATCTGTCACTACAGTTTTCCATGGCATTTCCCCACCGCAAACATTCCAAGCTTTGTCAGTCTAGTTCTCGTTGTTTGGTTGCAACTTTACCACGTTGATGTTTTGTAAAACAAAACATGCCGCTACGCTAAGAAGTTTTATATATTTTAAGAAAATACTGCATCTCAGCTTTGTCATATGGGTGAAAAAGCCCACATTTTCCCTCCTTTTTTTGGGCTGTTTTTCAACTTACTAATTGCATAAACCTTGTAAATTTTCCTCTCGTAATATTTTGTTTCCATATTTTGATTTAATTCCCATATTAACATAACATTGCCCCCAACCTAATTTATCACATTACGACTTTTTTTAAATAATGCATTTTTTCTTTAATATTTCAACTCTATGCTATAATTATCTAATTTACCAATACTTACTACTAATTTTCCTCATAATATAGCCAGTTTATTCTCCCAAAATTGCAATTTTCTCATTAGAATATGAATTGTTTCTATTAATATTTTGCCTTTATTCTAGTGAAATTACAGGAAATGTCTGTTGTTTTTTTTTAAATGTTCTAACTATTTCAGATTTCTTCTTTTAATATTGTATGTATATAAAATACATTGAATATATTGAATGCATCCTTCCATTACTATGTCATTTGCATCATACTATCACTTTGTTACCGTCATATTTGGCCGCTATTCCCATAATAATAAAGTTCCCCCCAACCTAATACTTAAATAATTCATGTTCTAGCAGCAAAGTATAAAGAATTGAAAAGAACGACTGGCAACTTTGGCAACTTACCTCACTATTTAAAATGAGCTTCTTTTGTGCTTTGTCGCCACCTTCAGGAGCCCACCTTGGGGGTAACTCAGGCTACTTCCGGTGTAGCTGCGAATACTATCAGTATAAGACCGGAAATGTAGCTTTGCATTTGTTTCCTCATCTTATTTCAGTCCTTAACCGGCAGTGCAACGTCGCTGTGGCGTTGCCTACTTTAAGTTTTATTGCTAAAGAGTCGTTTCACAGCGACTTCCCATGCTAGCGTAAGCCGTCACGTTGACGTTAAGGTAAAAACCACCTGTTGTTCCGTATCTGCAGATTCGTCGTTGTGGAATGGTGAAGCTGTGTTACATGGTGCAGCTTTCGTCATAGTGATGAAAAAAACTAACCGATACATTCTACGTTTGGATGTAATAAACGTCATACAATATACACAAATAAACAAACTGAGGAAGGCTTATTTTAATTTGACTATTGTATTTTAGTACCCAGGGTGTCAATTGCCACCTTCTACCGCTAGATGGCACTCTTTACAAACTAATAATAACTCCAAGCGCCTCACACTGAAGTATTTAATTGTAGACATGGACAAAAAAGCTCGGAAAACTTTTGTGAGACCTCACAAAACTGTTTACATTAAAAGCATTGTACTTCCGCTACTTCCTTGTTCAGAGCGGATGTTTGCGATGAAACTTCAAATTAAGAGCAACACATTGGTTGAGTTTCTGGGAGAACTTTTTACTTATAGAACAAGCTGGGCACACAAGTGTAAGAATCTTTACTTATAGAACAAGCTGGGCACACAAGTGTAAGAATCCGATGTATGGCTAATCAATGCATTTCCTTTCGAGCACTTAGTACTCAAAAAGAGATGCGTTTCCAGCAACACTAGCTAGGACCGGATGTTAGCATTATATTTGCAGAACAGAATAACCATCACTAAATTCACTTTACACCTCTACAGTAAGGAATGCGGAAGTTTAAATTAAATCATGCATTTCCACCCGATTTTCCGCTATTTGGAGACAATAATTTTTTTTAAATCCATCAATTGTTATGCACGACAAACAGAAAAAGCTGAAAGAACCAAACCAAAAACATGCACATGCACAACACGTGCTGCCTCCTATTGGTGCACCAGTGGACCTGCATGATATCTTTTACTTCCACAGTATACAATAAATATTAACATTAGTGTGTAACGTGTAAGATTCGTTAGTGATGCATGAACCAACATTAGAAACAAGTCATTAGCATGCAGTGCACAACCACAACAATACACTTTTAAAATAATACCTCAATCTCAATCCACTATATGAAGTGAGCCCATTATCGCTGTCTGATGTTGAGGAATATTCGGATAGTAGCAGTTTATACTCATTTGTCCTCCAAATAAAGATTCATTATCATGTTTGAGAAAAACATCGGTCTCCCGGTGTGTTGAAGCCATTATGATGTTGGGTCAGATGGTTAAGCACTACACTTGAGAGGCTGAAATGTATTCAAAGTGATCCTCAAAAAAAGTTTATTTTTCATGCTTGTCAGCCAAAAAAGAAAAAAAAGTCTAGAAATTGGTGTGATTCTTACAGCCCAGCTGAGTGCTGGAGGATGGGCCGTGCATGTAAATGTGCTTTATTCCTCTGCACCACAAGCTGCCATACGTTGGCAGTGGAGCGCCTGCACTGATACGTGAGACAGGTGTGACAATAATAATAAAAGTAATAATAATATTGCGGTAGATGTATATCACACATGCTGAGCATGAAGGTGGCTCCAGATCAGTTCTTCATGTGAGCCAGCTTTGATGCGAAGACACAAGAAGACCAATCTGCTTTGTTGTTTTCTTTGGAGTGAATTCCATGTTTTGCGGGAAACATCCGCCATGGAAAATGATTCACGGTGTATCCCCGTCACCATTCAGCATCCTCCACCCTGCTAATTTGCACATGCTATCCAAAGCATGGCCCAGGGGGCCATTCATGCTAATGAGTAGAGTAGTCACTGAGGAACTAAGGCACATACGTACATTTAGAGTAGTTACTGAGAACTAATGAGTAGTCACCAAGGAACTAAGGCACATACATTTAGAGTAGTTACTGAGGAACGAAGGTGCATGCATTTAGTTACTGAAGAACTAATGAGTAGAGTAGTTACTGAGGAACTAATGAGTAGAATAGTCACTGAGGAACAAAGGCACATACATTTGGAGTAATTATTGAGGAACTGAGGCACGTGTATTTAGAGTAGTTACAGATGAACCAATGAGTAGTTATTGAGGAACTAAGGCATATAGAGTTGGAGCAGCTATTGAGAAACCATTGAGAGTACATTTAGAGTAGTTATTGAGGAACCGAGGTACACAAATTTAGTTGTTACTGGTGGATCTATTGAGTAGTTACTGAGGAACTAAGGCACATACATTTAAAGTAGTGACTGAGGAACCGATGAGTAGTTACCGAGGAACTAAGGCACATACATTTAGAATAGTTACAGAGGAACCGATGAGTAGTTATTGAGGAACTAAGGCATATAGATTTGGAGCAGTTAGTGAGGAACTCCTCAGTAGTTACTGAGGAACTAAGGCACGCAAATGTAGAGTAGTTACTGATTGAACTAACGTACATAGATTTTGAGTATTCACCGAGGAATTAAGGCACATACATTTAGAGTAGTTACTGAGGAACTAATGAGTAGAGTAGTTACCGAGGAACTAAGGCACATACATTTAGAATAGTTACAGAGGAACCGATGAGTAGTTATTGAGGAACTAAGGCATATAGATTTGGAGCAGTTAGTGAGGAACTACTGAGTAGTTACTGAGTAACTAAGCACATACATTTAGAGTAGTTACTGATTGAACTAATGAGTAGTTACTGAGTAACTAACGTACATAGATTTTGAGTATTCACTGAGGAATTAAGGCACATACATTTAGAGTAGTTACTGAGGAACTAATGAGTAGAGTAGTTACTGAGGAACTAAGGCACATACATTTAAAGTAGTGACTGAGGAACCGATGAGTAGTTACCGAGGAACTAAGGCACATACATTTAGAATAGTTACAGAGGAACCGATGAGTAGTTATTGAGGAACTAAGGCATATAGATTTGGAGCAGTTAGTGAGGAACTACTGAGTAGTTACTGAGTAACTAAGCACATACATTTAGAGTAGTTACTGATTGAACTAATGAGTAGTTACTGAGTAACTAACGTACATAGATTTTGAGTATTCACTGAGGAATTAAGGCACATACATTTAGAGTAGTTACTGAGGAACTAATGAGTAGAGTAGTTACTGAGGAACTAAGGCACATACATTTAAAGTAGTGACTGAGGAACCGATGAGTAGTTACCGAGGAACTAAGGCACATACATTTAGAATAGTTACAGAGGAACCGATGAGTAGTTATTGAGGAACTTAGGCATGTAGATTTGGAGCAGTTAGTGAGGAACTACTGAGTAGTTACTGAGTAACTAAGCACATACATTTAGAGTAGTTACTGATTGAACTAATGAGTAGTTACTGAGTAACTAACGTACATAGATTTTGAGTATTCACTGAGGAATTAAGGCACATACATTTAGAGCAGTTACTGAGGAACTAATGAGTAGAGTAGTTACTGAAGAACTAGGGCACATCATTTAAACTCGTTGCTGAGGAACCAATGAGTAGTTAATGGGGAACTAAGGCACATACATTTAGAGTAGTTACTGAAGAAGGAGTTAGTTACCAAGGAACTAATAAGGAACTAATGAGTAGTGGTTAATTGTGTGTATCCTACCCATTTGACTGCTTTGACACGTCTGCTGCAAGCGTGTAAAAAACCATCCACCCTCTCCAGTAGACATTTTTATTTGAGATGGTACAGTGCACAAAAACCTTCACCTTCATTGGCATGAAATTACTGGCTCTGAAGTTGTAAGTCATCGCTGGACTCACATGACAAACACAAGAAAAGAAAACATCCCAACCTTTTGTAGTTGCTACAAGTTACCGTGCAAATGGCAGCTTTTATCTTGATCACGGCAATGTCCCAGTAATGCTTTGGTTAAGTGCTGGTAATACTGACAGTGCACCACGCTACATGAAGGTACCCTTAAAACAACGACTATGTTGCTATTATAACTATTCTCACTATTTGGCAAGTAACCGTCATATACCATACTCCATTTTCTTTGATGGTAAAACACATCTGCTATTGCAAGTTGAAAAATAAGAAATGTATCATTGAGTCTTCACAGCTTAAAAAAGTGTTTGGTAGTGGGATCACTATTTGGCAGAACCATCAGTCTATAATGACCTGTGCTGCGGTGTTTTATTTATTTGTGGCAAGCCACCACAAGTAGAACACTGTGGATTCTGTTTTTCAAAATGGACGCCTTTGGAGACTAACATGGAAGCACTTGGCGCTCTTCTCAACGAGCAGCGGGTACCCACATGAAACACAATACGACCAAAGACACTTCATTTGGATGAAAAAAGTGAAAAGGGATTACTTTACAACAATGCCGGAATATTAGTGTGTGTGTGTGTGGGGGGGGGGGGGGATATTTTATAAGCATAAAGTTGAAATATTAAAGAAAAAAAAAGATGATTAAAAAAAGTCATAATATAAGAAGCAACACAAATAAAAATAGGTTGGAAAAAGTTATATTACAAGAATGAAATCAAAATATTTTGGGATAAAGTCAAACAAAAATATTCACAATATAGATGTAATATTCATTCATTCATTTTTTTCCCTCACGAGGGTCGCAGGGGTGCTGGAGCCTATCCCAGCTGTCTTCAGGCGAGAGGCGGGGTACACCCTGGACTGGTGGCCAGCCAATCACAGGGCACATATAGACAAACAACCATTCACACTCACATTTTGGAGTCGCCAATTAACCTAGCATGTTTTTGGAATGTGGGAGGAAACCGGAGTACCCGGAGAAAACCCACGCATGCACGGGTAGAACATGCAAACTCCACACAGAGATGGCCGAGGGTGGAATCAAACCTTGGTCCTCCTAGCTGTGAGGTCTGCGTGCTAGCCACTCGACCGCCGTGCCGCCAGATGTAATATTTGTAAAGAAAAAATAGTAATTCAATGCATAAAAAGTGTTATGTAAGGAGAACAAATTAATTTTAATCAGACGCTTTGTCACGTAATTGACAATTATTTCTTTAAATACATGGCTTGGTATCCAAAAAGTAAAATAGCGGCCCTGGAAAAAAGTTTGGGCACCCCTACTGTAGAGTCTGATGACGCCAGTTTACGAAATTTACGAACATCCAATTTGTAGTAAAGACGCATTTATAAGCCACAAGAGATGTCATTAACCACATATAAACCTTTTCTAGAAAGGATAGAAACAACATACTAAGGGTACGCTTCTGTGAACGGGGCATGGCAGACCCTCCTTACGCTACCATATCATGCCAAAGTGCAAACATTGTGGTTGTGTGTTGCTTCCCTGCACCACGCTTGTGTTTCACACGACAAAGCACATTTAACGGCGCTAATAAACGGCTGCAGGCTGGAGCGAAATGGGCTCAAGCAGCGTTTGGAGGCTGCTGTATGGTCCAAATGGACCAATCAAGCTAGGCTGCATTGATGGTGTCTGAAAGCACAATAGCTCAGTGTGTGTGTGTGTGTGTGTGTGTGTGTGTGTGTGTGTGTGGGGTCCATCCAGAAACAAAGTGAGTTTGGTGAGGTTGACACTTTAAAAGACAAAGGTGATTGTTAACACTCAGTCTGAGGGTGGAATCCATTTGTGATGACGCGTGTGTGCGGAGACAATGGTCCTCTAATAACAGTAATCCATCTCCTCATTGGCCAGAACGATGGCGGTCCTGCAGGGGATGTACACCTGAGACAGAGGGATAAAGAGCGAGAGGAGAGCAGACAGAGGAAACGTGGGGAGAGAAAAGTCAGATGGCGGCGTTAAAACCCAACGTCTTGATTGTGGGGATTGTCGGGAGCGTGTGAGCGTGCTCTGTGGCTGCCGCCACGAGGGGCGAGGACTGGAGAAGGATAAATAAGAGACGGGCGGCGGGGAAACACAATGGAGGAGATTATTGCGTCTCAGTGGAGGACACACATGCTCTGACAGGCTTTCCTGGAAAAGAGCATCAAGGTGAAGTAGTTGCTGTTTGATGACAGCTAGGGGGCGCTACAGGACTCCAGCCATCCTTTTTCTATGCCGCTTATCCTCACTCGGGTCTGATTCCTCACTCAGCTGTCTTCGGGCGAGAGGCGGGGTACACCCTGGACTGGTGGCCAGCCAATCGCAGTAGTACAGTACTCCCTTGCCATTGAGTTTTGCTTTTACATGCATTCATAAATCATCGCTGTTGAATATGGTCTCTTATTAGCGACAAAATATTCATACTTAAGCAAACTTTTCAAGCATAAAAATAGATAAAAGAGGCATAAATGAGAAGATGCATTCAAAGAATTGTGATGATACAGTATACACTGGTCACTAGGTGTCAGTAATGTGGAAGTACAGGAAGTACTGTGCAGAAACAGGAAGGGAAAAAACCAACGACACTCCCAATGCTAACTTGTGTGAGTCTATATTATATTTTATTTTCTCTTAACAAGACCACTATATTGGGTAATAGGAGTGATTATAGGGTTGTTATATCATGTCTACAGGGCTCTAATAATTTTAAAATGTGTATTTAGAAGGTGGTAAACAGGTTTTCTATCTCTAATATGTCTTATTTTGTCTTATGATAGCTACTATGTTGGTTAATAGAAGTGTAAAGGTGACTATAGGGATGTTATTTCATGTCTAGAGGGCTCTAATAATGTTAAAATGTGTATTTAGAAGGTGGTAAACAGGTTTTCTATCTCTAATATGTCTTATTTTGTCTTATGATATCTACTATGTTGGTTAATAGTAGTGTAAAAGTGACTATAGGGATGTTATTTCATCTCTAGAGTGCTCTAATAATGTTAAAATGTGTATTTAGATGGTGGTAAACAGGTTTTTGATATCTAATGTCTTATTTTCTCTTAATAGGAATGTAAAGATGACTATAGGGATGTTATTTCATCTCTAAAGCGCTCTAATAATGTTCAAATGTGTATTTAGAAGGTGGTAAACAGGTTTTCTATCTCTAATATGTCTTATTTTTCTAATGATGTCTACTATGCTGGATAATAGTAGTGTAAAAGTGACTATAGGGATGTTATTTCATGTCTAGAGGGCTCTAATAATGTTAAAATGTGTATTTAGAAGGTGGTAAACAGGTTTTCTATCTCTAATATGTCTTATTTTCTCATGATGTCTACTATGTTGATTAATAGGAGTGTAAAGATGATTATTGGGGTGCTATTTCATGTCTACAGGGCTCTAATAATGTTAAAATGTGTATTTAGAAAAGTGTTAAACAAGTTTTTGATATCTAATATGTCTTATTTTTCTAATGATGTCTACTATGCTGGATAATAGTAGTGTACAAGTGACTATAAGGATGTTATTTCATCTCTAGAGGGCTCTAATAATGTTAAAATGTGTATTTAGAAGGTGGTAAACAGGTTTTCTATCTCTAAGATGTCTTATTTTTCTCTTATGATGTCTACTATGTTGACTAATAGGAATGTAAAGATGACTATTGGGGTGTTATTTCATGTCTACAGGGCTCTAATAATGTTAAAATGTGCATTTAGAAGGTGGTAAACAGGTTTTTGATATCTAATATGTCTTATTTTTTTAATGATGTCTACTATGTTGGGTAATAGGAGTGTAAAAGTGACTATAGGGATGTTATTTCATGTCTAGAGGGCTCTAATAATGTTAAAATGTGTATTTAGAAAGTGGTAAAGATGTTTTCTATATCTAATATGTTTTATTTTCTCTTATGATGTCTACTATGTTGGGTAATAGTAGCGTAAAGATGATTATAGGGGTGTTATTTCATGTCTAGAGGGCTCTAATAATGTTAAAAATTGGATATAGAAGGTATTCTAGGCTCTAACTACATAAATATTTCATTTCTAAGTAAGTCATCCTACTTTATGGAAATTCACTTTTAACCGCCATAAACGAGGGATCGGTGTAGATGACATGACTGAGTACGTTCAGCATTTCAGAAGGAATATAGGAGCGTGGATTTAAAACTAAGAATAAGATGCAGTGGAGCTTCCGGCAGAATCTGCTGCACCAAATAAAAACTGCTGAGGTGACAGACGAGAAGAAGTGTAAATGTCAGGTGTACTGTACAGTACGCATGTAGCATACGTTTGCATTTACAATATTTATATTTAGAACAAGGACGTCTCGGCGCAGCTAATCAGCTCTTTGATCAATCTGTTTGATATTCCCCGCATGCTTTGCGGGCGAGGGACACCGAGCACCATTAGTCATCCCGCATTCTCGCCAGCCGAGCAGACATAAAACGCTGTTAGATTTCCCCACAGAGACGCCTCCGGAGAAACAACCAATGCCAGGCCGCAAACTATTCAATCTGCACGCACACTGCTCTTTAGAGCCACCACTGGGGCTCTGGGTGTGGATGTGCCTCAGTGGCGCCCCCGGTGGCCCAAATGTGTAGAAAATGAAGAAGAAATAACAGAGCAATGAGAAAAACAATGAGACTCCAAATCTACACGGACCTTTGGTCTAAGAACATGTAAACAGATATTAAACAGGAATCCTAACCTGATTGGTTGACACGGGGGCTTTTTTAAAATCAATTTTGGGTTTACTATGCAGTCTCACACCTAATCTGGATCAGATCCAGATTCAAATTGACTTGACATTACAACCCTGCATAAAAATGACAAGTTTGAGTTGAATTTGGATACAATTTCTTTTCATTCATTCATTTTCTACCGCTTATCCTCACGAGGGTCATGGAGGTGCTGGAGCCTATCCCAGCTGTCTTTGGGCGACAGGCGGGGTACACCCTGGACTGGTGGCCAGCCAATCACAGGACACATATAGACAAACAACCATTCACACTCACATTCATACCTATGGACAATTTGGAGTGGCCAATTAACCTAGCATGTTTTTGGAATGTGGGAGGAAACCGGAGTACCCGGAGAAAACCCACGCATGCACGGGGAGAACATGCAAACTCCACACAGAGATGGCCGAGGGTGGAATTGAATCCTGGTCTCCTAGCTGTGAGGTCTGTGTGCTAACCACTAGACCACCGTGCCGCCCAGGTACTTTTCAGTTTTCGTGAAATACAATTTTCCCGTTGGAAACAATCAGGACTTCTTAGCGCTCGGACATTTCTCCGGATGTGACAGGAGGCGTTACAATCACCATGGGAACGAGACGTGTAGCGGAAGAGAAGGAAGAGAAGGAGAAGAAGAAGGAAAGTAAGAATCAAGAAGGCAAAAGAGAAGATGAAGAGAAGAAAGAGAGGAAAGTTAAAGGGAAGAACATGAAGGAAAGAGCAAGAAAAAAGAGAAAACAAGAACAAAAAGGAATAAAAGAACAAGAAGGAAAAACGGGGAGGAGAAGCAGAAGAAGAAGAAGATGTGTGGGGGACAAAAAGAAGGAGGAGGAAAAGGAGAATAAAAAAGGGCAATAAGAAGACAGAGAAGGAAAAAAGGAAGACAGGGAGGAGAGGAGGAGGAGAAAGAAATAAGAATAAAAAAGGAAGATAAGAATAAGAAGGAAAAAAGGGAAAGAGAAGACGAAGACAAGAGGAAGAAGAAGGAAAAGCAAGACGAAGCAAAAGGAAGAAAGAGGAGGAACAGGAAGAAGAAAAGGTCGTGAGTGGCGTGTGACCACTTGCTGCTAAAAGAGGGTCCACGAGGGTCACCGATGCCGACGTACGGATTTGCCGCTCTGCACCGCTTCCAAAAACATGCTAGGTTAATTGGCCACTCCAAATTGTCCATAGGTATGAATGTGAGTGTGAATGGTTGTTTGTCTATATGTGCCCTGTGATTGGCTGGCCACCAGTCCAGGGTGTACCCCGCCTCTCGCCCGAAGACAGCTGGGATAGGCTCCAGCACCCCCGCGACTCTCGTGAGGAAAAAGCGGTAGAAAATGAATGAATGAATGCAGCATGAAGGAACCTCATCATCATAGCGTGGGATATTAGTGAGTGGAACGTTTAGTTCAAGGAGTGCATACCTGTATGGAATTGGCGCGGCCGTTGAAGGGTTGCGGCTCGGTGAAGAACTCTGTGTTGTGGTCCAGCCGTCCGTGGCCTCCGTACAGGACCTCGTCCGAGTCCAGCTTGATTTTGTACCTGAGAGGCGGGGGAGTCAAGGTGCAGTGACAACGATGGAATAGCGTGTGAAACGAGAGCGCTTCTGCTCCTTGCAAAGCCAAAGCCGCGCATCCGTCGGCATTCAGACTCGCTAAGTGACGGCGCCGAGGCCGCATCATGATATAAAGACAACAGCGGGAATGAACATGAAGACAAAAAGTGACTGAGTGATCTCATTTACTGTTTAAACGAGGAGCCTGAAGTGATCCAAACGGCTTTCTTATTCTTGCAGTTTGTCTGCGTTCATCCATTTCCTCTTCTGACACGACTTCAAAGCCCAGATTATCTCTTGTGACGGCAGCGCAGCGAGCGTCTGAAGCTGGGGGCCGAAGGCCTTGGGGGCCATTTGCAGCTGGCCCTCAGTTCATACTGTAAAACATCCATTACTGATGACATACAGCAGGGGTGGGCAAACTTTTTGACTCGCGGGCCGCATTGATATAACTAAATTTCCGGGGGGGGGGGGCAGACTATATATTTTACACGTAACAGTCCACCTGGTATTATTGTATCTGTAAAATTGTCATGCAATCTGCTATTATTATTATTTTATACTTATATTTAAATATTTTTAAAATAATAAAATATTATAATAATTAAAATAAAATTAAAATAATAATTATATTATTATTATTATGTAAAATATGCAAATATAACAATATTAATATATATAATTAATAAATAATTAATAATTAATAAATATTATTAATAATTAATAATTAGCATTAATATAATAAATATAATAGTTATAATAATAATATAATAATTATTATTTTAATTTTTATTATTATTATGTGCTTGTGTCTCTTTTTTCAGGAGCACTTTGTAAACAACAGACCATGTCAAACAACGAAATTGATACAACCATCAAAAGGTTGGTTCAGGCCATGATGCCAGGTTGTATGTTGAGTTTAAATTAAATACTTTGGAAAGATTGGGCGGGCCGTATTCAAACACTTGGCGGGCCGGATGTGGCCCCCGGGCCGTAGTTTGCCCATCCCTGACATACAGTATTAGTGGACACAACACTGACTGACTGATGTTTTGTTCAGGTAGTTTACTACTGGAGCCTATCCCAGCCGACTTCGCATGAGAGGGAGGGTACGCCCCAGACTGGCGGCCCAATGTATAGACAAACAACCATTCACACTCACATTCATACCTATGGACAATTTGGAGTCACTAATTAACCTAGCATGTTTTTGGAATGTGGGAGGAAACCCACGACACAGAGATGCCAAGCGGAGAATCGAACCCAGGTCTTCCCGATCTCCTGACTGTGTGGCATACATGATAACCACTCATCCAATGTGCGGTCCACCATCAAAGTCCTAATTACTCAAAGAAAATTAACAAGGGCAATCTTAGAATAGTTTATAACAAAAAATAGCTGTAATTTTTTTAAATAAAGTCAAAATATTAAGGAAAAAAAGGCTGACTCTATTAAGTCAGGAATAAACTCGTAATATTGAAATATTAAAGAAAATACATGTTTTAAAAAAAATCGTAATATGATAAACAAGCAAGATAAAATGAAGTTCTATTTTTTGGAAAGTTTGTTTTGGGAAATTTTTTATAATATTAATAAAATCAAAGTCAAATAAAGGCCGAATTATGAGAAGAAAATTTGAAAAAAGTTGCATTTTTATGAGAATGAAGTGGTATGAGGACGGTTAACATAATTTTAGTTGCATAGAAATGAAATCTTAAAGAAAAACTATGTGATAAAAAAGCCATATCATGAGATAAATAAATAAAATAATAAAATAAAAAATAAATGTTGTAATTTACGGAAAATTAGATTGGGAGAAAAAGTTATAATATTATGAGAATTAAGTCAAAATTACGGGGAGAAAATTAATAAGAGGAAAGTTCCAGGAGTTGGAAAATAAAATAAAATAAAATCATAAAGTCATTTTTTTACAAAAATAAAATGAAAATATTTTGAGACAAAAGTCACAATCTAACATGGCAAAAAGTGCCAATGTAAAATAAAATAGCATCATTTTAGGACCATAACTGTGAAAGAAAAAGTACGTTACTCGTATTATTATGAGAAACAAAACAAACGATGTATAAAGTTGACATTTGAGGAAAAGGAGGTTGCTGAATATAATCAAAAGTTGAATAATTAACGGCGCGTCCTTCTACCAATATATTGACTATCTCTCCTCTGGACATGTCCCGACCATGTCACTCTGGCCTCTCCGACTTTATCTCCAAGGCCTCTAAAAATGTAATGTCTCTCTGATGGATTCGTTCCTGATCCTATCCATCCTGGTCACTCCCAATGAGAACCTCAGCATTGTCATTTCTGCTACGTCTCATATCATATCGTTCAGGTCCATTTTTCCTGAGGTGGTCCTTGCTGGAAGGAAAGCTTTGGACACCCGCCCGGGCTCGAGCTGCCCCTTTGTGCCTTTGAGCAATCTCTGTGAGGGTCTGGGGAGGACACGAGCTGGCCCCTTTGTGGCGTGGTGCAAAAACACCTCCACCAATCAAGGCCGGCGGTTGAACCGGAGAGTCTATCTCCACGTGAAGGACACGGCACGCTCCCGAGGACGCACGTGTTGGATAAAGATGACAGCTGCTTTGGAAAGAGGAATGGAGATGTTTTCCAGCAGGCACTTATCAGCCTCTTCAAACAGGCACGCTGTTGAAAAGCCATTCACTCGGCTGGATGTCATTGAAAATGACTCTTTTTTTTTTATTATTGACATATGGCGGCGTGGAGGACCAACTCACCATGTTAGATGGAGAGGATAAGAAGCGCTCTTCACAGGTTTCAACGCCTGCGACTCTCCAGCGTGGCCTAGTGCTCTTGACTCAACCTTGTAGCAAGTACGTGTGTGTGTGTACTTTAAATACAAATCACCCCAACACCTCGTACCTGAATAGGCTCCGGCATACACCCGCAACCCCAGTGCATATAAGCGGTATAGAAAATGAGACTTGAACTTGAAATACAGACCACTAGCATCAAAACCATCAAGTGACGCCAAGCCAAAGGAAATATGTTATCTATTTTGTTTCTTAGAATTTTACCACTTAAATTTTTTTTAAAAAAAATTCACATTAGATTGCAACTTTTTTTCCTTTTTACATTTTGAATTTATTCTCATAAAATTACATTTGTTTTTGAAAGTTAATTTTTTATTGTAGATTTTCACCCAGTAATATTCCGACTTTATTCAAGGAATATTTTGACTTTATTCTGGTAAAATTCTAACCTTTTCCCACTTTAACTTTCCAAAATGTATTACTCTTTCTCATCATGCTATGAATTAAAAAACATATTTTAACACATTATTCTTTCTTCTGATATTATCAAATTTGTCTTGTAAAATTGCAACTTTTTCTTGTCTTTTTTTACTTTATTCTTTTTTCTATCTCTACGGGAAATATTTCAACTTTTGCATAATATTCCCATAATATCTTGACTTTATTCTTGTAGTATTAAAAGTTTTTACCCAAGCAAATTTCCCCCCAAAATGACAACATAAATTCAAAATTTTCTTCAACTTGATGCTACTGAAATGACATAATTTTTCCTCATATTACATGACATTACCTCATTTTTATCATTAGATTACTTTTTCTCTTAATATTTTGACTTTTATTGTAAAATATATATATATTTTTTTTTGTTGTTTTCTTTTAGTTATCGTGTTCATTTCTATTTTTCGAATGTGCGGCAGGCCAAAAAAAAAAAAACAGCTGCGTGCCACAAATGGCCCCCGGACCTACACTTCGGACACCCCGTTTCAATGCATCCATGCACATCCAACATCCAACAGCCAACTTCCCGGACGTTTTCAGTCTGCCCCAAAAACCGCCGTTGCGAGTCGGAGGCTGTGTTGCAATAATTCCATAAGCTCCACGTCGGCCATGAAAAGGCAGCCCAAATTACTCGTTGGGCTTTGAGGGATTACGTCTCTGTTCGCGGCTACGGGGGGGGGTCACAAGTATTCTAATCAATAGAAGTGTGAATAAAAAAGCCGAGATGGGGGAACGCTCATCGATTTGTGCCCAATAAGCAGAGGGGAGCAGAGCAGAGGAAGGCGACGTGATTGGAGATCCTGATGACTTGAAAACAATCTGAGAGTGTGATTGCAGAACGGGATTCTATTGCTTCATCATCAGTGCAACGTTTTTCCCAAAACCTCCTTTTTGGCTTTTTTTTTTTTGAGGAACTAAATGCCCCCTACGTTTGGTTGCATGAGCTCAGTAACACCGAAAAAAAATATATAAGATATACATATAAAAATATATATTTGCAATTTTCCTCCTATTATTATTCACATCATATTTTGACTTTATTTACAATATTATAACTTTTTCCTAAACATATTTTTCCATATGTGTATATATATATATATATATATATATATATATATATATATATATATTTATACATATTTTTTTATCTTGATAAATTCTCACCTTATAACATTATGGTTTTATGCCCATAATATTTGGACTTTAATCATATCTTTCCCCCAATTTTACAAAATTAAAGTCAAAATCTTGAGAGAAAAAAGTGAGAGATGAGAGAAGAAATCACAATTAAAAAAACATGGCAATATTATGACTACAATAATGTCATTTTAGTAGCATAGACATTTAGAAAAAAATTGTTGTTGTAAAAGTTGTAATATGGGACAAACCAAAAAATGTCATGCAATTTTAGAAAACTTAGGTTGGAGGAAAAGTTATAATATGGTAAGCAAAATCTATATATTAAGGGAAAAAAATCACAATATTTAAAATAAACATATTCAGAAGGGGGCGGCACGGCGGTCTAGTGGTTAGCGCGCAGACCTCTCAGCTAGGAGACCCTCAATTCCACCCTCGGCCATCTCTGTGTGGAGTTTGCATGTTCTCCCCGTGCATGCGTGGGTTTTCTCCGGGTACTCCGGTTTCCTCCCACATTCCAAAAACATGCTAGGTTAATTGGCCACTCCAAATTGTCCATAGGTATGAATGTGAGTGTGAATGGTTGTTTGTCTATATGTGCCCTGTGATTGGCTGGCGACCAGTCCAGGGTGTACCCCGCCTCTCGCCCAAAGACAGCTGGGATAGGCTCCAGCTCGTGAGGAAAAGCAGTAGAAAATGAATGAATGAATGAATGAATATTCAGAAGGTGACAAACAGGTTTTCTAGGTCTAATTGTCTCTTATTATGTCTACTATGTTGGGTAAAAGGCATGTAAATGTGACTATAGGGGTGTTATTTTATGTCTAGAGGGCTCTAAAATGTAAAAAAATGTTAACAAATATATACTTAGAAGGTGGTAAACAGGTTTTCTATGTCTAATATGTTTTATTTTCTCTTGTTATGTCCACTATATTGGACAATTGTCTACTATATAGGAATGTAAAGGAGACTATGGGTATTTCATGTCCATAATGTTAAAAATGTATTTACAAGGTCATAAACACATTTTTTATGTATGCTATGTCTTCTATAGTATGTCTACTATATTGGGTAATAGGAGTGTAAAGGTGACTATAGGGGTGCCATTTCATGTCTAAAGGTCTCTAACAATGTAAAAAAAAGTATTTATAAAAAGGTGGTAAACAGGCTTTCTATGTTTAATATGTCTTATTTTCTCTTGGTATGTCCAGTATATTGGGTAATATGAGTAAAGGTGACTATAGGGGTGTTATTTCATGTCAAGAGGTCTCTAACAATGTAAAAAAAAGTATTTATAAAAGGTGGTAAACAGGCTTTCTATGTTTAATATGTCTTATTTTCTCTTGGTATGTCCAGTATATTGGGTAATATGAGTAAAGGTGACTATAGGGGTGTTATTTCATGTCAAGAGGTCTCTAACAATGTAAAAAAAAGTATTTATAAAAGGTGGTAAACAGGCTTTCTATGTTTAATATGTCTTATTTTCTCTTGGTATGTCCAGTATATTGGGTAATATGAGTAAAGGTGACTATAGGGGTGTTATTTCATGTCGAGAGGGCTCTAATATTCTTTTAAAATATTTAGAAAGTGGTAAACATGTTCTGGTAAAACATGTCTAATATGTCTTATTTACCCTCGTTACGTCTACTATATTAGGGAACACGAGTGTAAAAATGACTATGGGGTGTTATGTTACGTCTATAATGTTTAGAAATGTATTTGGATGGTTGTAAACACATTTATTAATGTGTGATATGTCTTCTTTTCCCTTATTATGTCGACTATATTGAGTAATAGCGGTGCAAGGGTGACTATAGGGGTGTTATTTCATGTCTAGAAGGCTCTAACAATGTTATTTAGAAGATCCCACAAAGATTCTACAAAGATGCAGAAGAAAGGGACATCCTCTGAACAACGGTGAGCAGCTCGGTCAGTCTCATCAGGTTATTATTTTCAGCTCGGCGCACGCCGCGACCCCCCCCCCCCCCCGACCCTCGCGCCAGGAGAAGAAAGTTTAAGTGTATGACAGCTGAGTGTAATGAAAAAGCACTTTTGGACTCTTTGAGCTTGTCTTGTTTACCTCCTCTGCCTTTGAGTGGCACTTTCATCTGTCTTCTCCCCTAATTGGATGCTCTGCACACGCTCCCATCGGAGCATCTGCATCTCCTGGCGCGGCGCCTTTACCTTCACATACACACACGCTCCTTTATGTGTTTACTGCTCGGCTGTATAATGACAGCCGGAGCTTTGCCCTCACGTTTATTTGCATTTCCTCTCATGCCAGCCCGCGTCGGAGGCCTCTCCTTAAAACATCACAAGAGCCGGCGATGGGAGGAAAGACGCCGCGGCCTCTTCCAAAGTGGAAATAAACCCCAGAAATGGCGTTACACACACCGCGCACAGGGAGGCTATTAAAGCGGCGTGCCGCGGCTTCACCCCGTCAAGGCGGCGAGGGGCGTAATTAGCACGCGCGCGTCAAAAAACAAGCGCATTACTTAACGCGCGATTTGAAGAGATTAGCAGCTGCTGCTGTTCTTTGAATCGTCAATTAAAACGCCGACACTGCCTGCCTTATTTCTATCTTTGGCACGCCTTTAATCTCCCACAGTAACCAGCTTTTACAACACTCATGACTAAATATGGATCTAAAACATCAATCCCTCTAATAAGTGACAAACAATTTATGGAATAAAAGCTGGGATTTGCGATAATGTGCACCTGAAAAATGCTTTACAATATCTTGAAGCTGATGTCGATTCATACGCTGCAAAAAAACGGAATTTCTGAATTTAAAATTCCCCTCACAGCAAATATCACAGTTTGACATGAATTTAAAGACTATACCTGGTAAATCTGGACGTTACCCTAAACCAGGGGTCGGGAACCTTTTTGGCTAAGAGAGCCATGAAGGCCAGATATTTTAAAATGTGTATCTGTGAGAGCCATATACATTTTTTTAAACATTGAATGCAATAAAATGTGTGCATTTTTATGTAAGACCAACAGTTTTAGATATAATGGGCTCTAATTACGTAGACCAGGCACACTACCCCACGCCAAGGGGGTGTGGCCAGCACACTTTCGTGAGCAGCGCAGTGTCCAACAATAAATCAAATACTTGCTGCCATTAATGCAACTTCTGCTGCTGCATGGTTTTGCACCGTACTCCGTATATTTCATTCTTTTGGCCATCTTTGTCAGAAGGCTTGGTTCTGCAGCTTTAGCTAGGTGACTATTTGACTAAAGGAGGAAAGTTTACATTTACATCTTAATGACCGAGGTACACTACCGCATTACCCAGTAATAATCGAGTTTTGGTGTTTGACCTGGAAAATATCATCAGGAAAGATAGATATGGTCGGCCGTATTGCAGTAGAAAATAGATGGACGGATTAAAATGCATAAGAAAGTTTTGATTTTTAATATTTTTACTGTGATGTTTACTTTAAAATGTTAGCAAACATACATTTTTATTGTGGTAAATGCTTGAGAGCCAGATACAGTCATCAAAAGAGCCCTACTTGGCTCCCGAGCCATAGGTTCCCTACCTCTGCCCTAAACCCAGCAGTAAAGCTACATAGCTAGCTAGCTACCAACAGTCACATCTAAGTGAGTAGGTTCGGGCTCTGCTTCACAATCTCATCTTTTTCCTTAATGAACCGCAGCTCACCAATGCCGACAGCGCTCATGCAGCCCCAGACAGTGACGCTACCACCACCATGAGTAACTTCCTTGCTACACACTTGTGTTACCTGCTACTGTATGTTTCCCCGCTGTGCTGTCCTCACAACACGGGCAAACTGTTGGCTGAGGGTGGAATTGAACCCTGGTCTCCTCGCTGTCAAGTCTGCGCGCTAACAACTCGACCGCCGTGCCGCCATTAAATTTTATTTCAAATTTAAAAATTTAAAGTTTTCCCATCATGCATGGCATCTGAGCAACACAATCATTAGGGCGCTGCAATAACGTCAGCCTCCCATTGCAGCACCAGCCATTCATTTTCTATGCTGCTAGTCCTCCAATGGGAAAACTTTGTAATGGAAAAACTATTTTCATTTTAAACTTGTGATAGAATATTTGTGTATATTCCTCTGGTATAACATTTGAGTATTAAGTTGCTGTGTGATGACTTTAATGTTCGTTTTAAGAGTCAGACTGTTTTATAGTAGTATAATATGGGTCGTCTGCGCGGTCTGCGTGCTAACCACTCGACCGCCGCGCTGCCATTAAAGTAGTGTACACCAACTGCAAATGCAAGTTAGCAGTAGCATGAAGTTAGCAAACTTGACAAAACAAGTACAACTTTTGAAATATAAAATGCTTTATAAAAGTGCTTTATACACCAATATACTTACAAAGATGATAATTTCCCAAGAAACAATCGTTTAGAGCAACTTTCAACGTGTTTATGAGGTTTCCCGTTTTGTTTCTGCCTTGAGGCCAGCCTACTTTTCACCGAGAGAAAATGACAAAGCTTGTCTATATGCGAGAACACTCACTCTCTAGTAGCCCAAAGCGATACTTTCTAGAGAAGATGTCTCACTCTGTGAACTTTTTAACCTTAGCGTTTTTAACAATATTTATTAGAATTTTTAGCTATTTATGAATTATGAATTATTAATGTCTTCGACCCAAAGACATGACACCCTCAATGAACCGCAGCTTGTCTGTGCCAGCAGCACTCGTGCAGCCCCCAGACTGTGATTCTACCACGGCCGTGCTTGCCCCAGATACCTCCACCATGCGTTACTGTAGGCAAGACACAATTATCTCCCTGCGCACTTGTGGTGCCAGTTGTTTCACTCAATGAACCGCAGCTCGTCAGTGTTGGCAGCACTCGTGCAGCCCCACATGCTACCACTGTAATGCTTGACTGGAGGAAGGCCACAAGATCTTGCGAGACACTTAACTTACGTTAATGATTCATTCATTCATTTTCTACCGCTTTTCCTCACGAGGGTCGCGGGGGTGCTGGAGCCTATCCCAGCTGTCTTCGGGCGTAAGGCGGGGTACACCCTAGACTGGTCGCCAGCCAATCACAGGGCACATATAGACAAACAACCATTCACACTCACATTCATACCTATGGACAATTTGGAGTGGCTAATTAACCTAGCATGTTTTTGGAATGTGGGAGGAAACCGGAGTACCCGGAGAAAACCCACGCATGCACGGGGAGAACATGCAAACTCCACACAGAGATGGCCGAGGGTGGGATTGAACCCTGGTCTCCTAGCTGTGAGGTCTGTGCGCTAACCCCTAGACCACCGTGCCGCCTCCTTAGCGTTTTATATTTATTAGAATTTTTAACTATTTATTAATTTCATTTTAACTGACTTATGAAACTTATGAATTATTAATGTCTTCAACCCAAAGACATGACACCCTCAATGAACCGCAGCTTGTCTGTGCCAGCAGCACTCGTGCAGCCCCCAGACTGTGATTCTACCACGGCCGTGCTTGCCCCAGATACCTCCACCATGCGTTACTGTAGGCAAGACACAATTATCTCCCTGCGCACTTGTGGTGCCAGCTGTTTCACTCAATGAACCGCAGCTCGTCAGTGTCGGCAGCACTCGTGCAGCCCCACATGCTACCACTGCAATGCTTGACTGCAGGAAGGCCACAAGATCTTGCGAGACACTTAACTTACGTTAATGATGTGTTGACTAATTTCCAGTAGATAGTAAACATATACTGCTATGTAAGCTGCACAGTGACTACTCTAAAGTAATCCAATTTGGCTTTCTATAGTCTCGTCTCTTGAGAAAATGCTTGCTGGGATGTGAGCACTGCCTTTTTTAAGCTAGTGTATTTGGGTGGACTGAAAGAGAAGGGCAGGCGTGAGCAAAAAAAGGATACTTTCCTGGCGCTTCCACTGCCACCTTGTAGTCCTGGAAGCTCTTGCTAGGGTGGAAGTTGAAGATGAAGAGCACGTTGGCCCTGTCAAACACAATGACCTTGTCCTCCTCATGCTTGGCGCTCACAAAGGCCTGCGGGGACACACAATGAATAGTCATGAACCTGCCCTCCACGTGGATTCATAGGATTACAATGAGCCACGTGATCTCAGCGCACCGCACGCTTGCCCCCGCACGCCGGCTTTCCAGGTGGCGGTCGGCAGGCGAGTCGGCGCGTTCTCGCCGACTGGGTTGATGCTGACGCGTCATTAGCAGACATTATCAATGTCAGCCAGATGCTGGTGGAATACGTCTGAATCGGTGAGGGTCCATGACAAACCAGTCAGAGAGCATATGGCGAATATATATGTCATCAAATTTCAGACAATGCTTTACATTCTTGTTACTATTATAGATGTTAATATTTCGACAATCTCTAACAAATGGACGTTGGGCCACAGTTTCAACACCCCTGCCTTTATAACTCTTTGTCAGGATTGAACATGTGACATAATATATAGAGCATAGAACGACTTTCCAAATACGCTTTAACATTATTAGAGATCCCTAGAAATGAAATAACACCCCTACAGTCACATTTTCACTCCTTTTCCACAACATTATATACATTCATTCATTCATTCATTTTCTACCGCTTTTTCCTCACGAGGGTCGCGGGGGGTGCTGGAGCCTATCCCAGCTGTCTTGGGGCGAGAGGCGCAATCACAGGGCACATATAGACAAACAACCATTCACACTCACATTCATACCTATGGACAATTTGGAGTCGCCAATTAACCTAGCATGTTTTTGGAATGTGGGAGGAAACCGGAGTACCCGGAGAAAACCCACGCATGCACGGGGAGAACATGCAAACTCCACACAGAGATGGCCCAGGGTGGAATTGAACCCTGGTCTCCTAGCTGCGAGGTCTGCACGCTAACCACTAGACCGCGAGCAACAACATGGAGCTCATATTATGTTTTATTTATATCTTATATGTCTTATTTTGTTTTATTATATCTACTATATTGGGTAATAGGAGTATAATGGCGACTATAGGGGTGTTAGTTGGGGTGTAGACACTCTAATAATGTTAAAAATCATATTCAGAAAGTGGTAAACAGGTTTTCTGTTTTCTGTCTACTATATTGGGTAATAAGCGTGTAAAGGTGACTATAGGGGTGTTATTTCAAGTCTAGAGGACTTCAGAAGGTCATAAACAGGTTTTCTGTCCAATATGTCTTATTATGTCTATTATTTTGGGTAATAGGTGCGTAAAGGTGACTATAGGGGTGTTATTTCATGTCTAGAGGACTTCAGAAGGTCATAAACAGGTTTTCTGTCCAATATGTCTTATTATGTCTATTATATTGGGTAATAGGTGCATAAAGGTGACTATAGGGGTGTTATTTCATGTCTAGAGGACTTCAGAAGGTCATAAACAGGTTTTCTATGCTCTATCTACCAACATGCATTAGAAATAATGAATCCTACCTGGTGGAAATTCACTTATCACAGTCAGTTTTGGAACTAATTAGCCGCCATAAATGAGGGATTACCGTATTTATATCTTAGTTGAAAAGACTTAATTTTGGCAAAATGACATAGGTGCTTAAATACGCACCTTTATTATTATTTACTCAACCACAAAAGAGCTGTGATTTATAAATGAATATAAATGGAAGCAGGGGGAGCAGTGTGCGGCCTCGAGAGGGTCTGAAAGTGTTCCGTTTGAAGAAAATATGGACATGGTGTTCGGATTGTAGATGGAAGATCATGGAGGCATGCAAGCATCATCTCTCCCAACAGATCACACAGGAATCGGAGGAGCAAACAATGTTTCTTTTAACGCAGCCATTCATGACTTGGCTTGTCTATAAATGTTCTCAGCAGGCAGATTGATTCTGGAAATATGCAGAGTTCTTTTGTTGTTGCTTATAAACATTGCGAGACATTCATCTTAAATTCATATCCGTGTCAGCTTGATGTTCGACTTGGACAAAAGTGCAGCGTTTTTTTTTAATGAAACGAGTCCACAACATCCCGTTCAAACGTTGACCTTTTCAGACGGCGGAAAGTTCCACTCCCACTCACTTCACTGTCACCTGCTACAAAGTTGACAGCGGCCCGGGGGCCTCGGACTGATTAACATATAAGCGACAAAACGCCCTTGGATCCTTCCACTCGGGTGAAATATTCAGGAAAAAAAGCCTCCGAGAGCGTGATTACCTTGTCACTGATAAGCTGCACGCAGGATTCTGCTTATTACACAAGCTGAGGGATGTTCTGCAGAGTCTTAAGGTGATATCGCCCGAGTCGTCTTTTCTGCTTTCTGCCGCAGACTCACTGAAACACTTGAAACTGATTTACCGGCTGATTCAACTCGCCTCATGCGGCCTTTTTTTTTTTTACACCTCGATTACTTGAATTCATTGCCTGACTTTCTTAGTGAGAGAATGTGTCTGCTACGGCAGCCAGTGGCCCAACAAAGCCTGTGGACAAAACACTTTTTTTTTTAAAGTGTGATTGCAACTTTTGTCCATGGAAATAAACAAAGTGTTCATGACTGGACTGAAGCCAAGGTAACACATAGTACAATGGTGTCCAAAGTGTGGCCTGGGGGCCATTTGCAGCCCACAGGTTTGTTTTTTTTGGTCCACTGCACATTCAAAACAAATAATTTTCCATGAAAATTTATTTATATTAAAATATTCCACCCTTGGCCATCTCTGTGTGGAGTTTGCATGTTCTCCCCGTGCATGCGTGGGTTTTCTCCGGGTACTCCGGTTTCCTCCCACATTCCAAAAACATGCTAGGTTAATTGGTGACTCCAAATTGTCCATAGGTATGAATGTGAGTGTGAATGGTTGTTTGTCTATATGTGCCCTCTGATCGGCTGGCGACCAGTCCAGGGTGTACCCCGCCTCTCGCCCGCAGACAGCTGGGATAGGCTCCAGCCCCCCCACGACCCTTGTGAAGATAAGCGGTAGAAAATGAATGAATGAATATTAAAATATTTCTTAAAATAATTGGCTAGTGACCAGTCCAGGGTGTACCCTGCCTCTCGCCCGAAGACAGCTGGGATAGGCTCCAGCCCCCCCACGACCCTTGTGAAGATAAGCGGTAGAAAATGAATGAATATTAAAATATCTCTTAAAATAATTGGCTAGTGACCAGTCCAGGGTGTACCCCGCCTCTCGCCTAAAGACAGCTGGGATAGGCTCCAGCCCCCCCACGACCCTTGTGAAGATAAGCGGTAGAAAATGAATGAATACTAAAATATCTCTTAAAATAATTGGCTAGCGACCAGTCCAGGGTGTACCCTGCCTCTCGCCCGAAGACAGCTGGGATAGGCTCCAGCCCCCCCACGACCCTTGTGAAGATAAGCGGTAGAAAATGAATGAATACTAAAATATCTCTTAAAATAATTGGCTAGCGACCAGTCCAGGGTGTACCCTGCCTCTCGCCCGAAGACAGCTGGGATAGGCTCCAGCCCCCCCACAACCCTTGTGAAGATAAGCGGTAGAAAATGAATGAATATTAAAATATCTCTTAAAATAATTGGCTAGTGACCAGTCCAGGGTGTACCCCTGCCTCTCGCCGAAGACAGCTGGGATAGGCTCCAGCACCCCCTGACCCTCGAGAGGACAAGCGGTAGAAAATGAATGAATGAATAAATATTACAATTTTTCTTAAAATAATTGGCTAGCGACCAGTCCAGGGTGTACTCCGCCTCTCTCCTGAAGACAGCTGGGATAGGCTCCAGCACCCCAGTGACCCTTGTGAGGATAAGCGGTAGAAAATGAATGAATGAATGAATGGAATTTCTTAAAATATGAAAATATTAGGAGGAAAATTTGTAATCTACGACTAAAGTCAAAGCAGCATAGAGTTGAAATATTAGATATTTATTTATAATATGTTATAATATCACAAATACAATTGTGATGTATTGTTAAATTGTATTATACTAGAATGCGCCGCGGGCCAATAAAAACACAGTTTGGACAGCCCTGGTCTGGCGGAGGGCAGTCAGGGAGGCAAACAGTGCCTCCTAATCTGATGACCGCTTCACTGTGACGCAACGTTTGAATCAATCCAAACAATGACGCTTAATCCCAATCAATTGACTCTCCATTGACATTATTATTGCTTATTGCTGGCAGCAGGAGACATGTTTCCAAGCGCCAGTCATAATTGCGGCTGTTGGAGGAGAGTTCAATAAGCGAGTCAAACCTCTCCAAGGTGAACTTGTCAGAAACCGAGTGAAGGACGGAGCGTTTATCTCCATCAGCCTCAACCTCAATCAATTTCTTCTGAGAAATGTTACACCATCTCATGAGATAAGAATATTTCAGTGTAAAAAAAAACAGTTCTGCTTTAGCTAGTGCGAGCGCGCTTACCGGCGGGGCGGCCAGCCAGCCGTACTTGTCCTCGGTGCGGTTCATGTCGCGGTCAAAGGCGTAGAGCTGCCGGTAGCGCAGGTGCGGCATGTCCACCAGGTTGAACTGCCGGCGGGCGTAGTGGTAGCTCTCATTGTTGCCTTCCCGCGGGAAGTCCAACCACTCGGGGTGACCAAACTCATTCCCTGCGGCACATCAACAAAGAAAACGGGAATGACGAGCATATACTATGCTACTTGAGCTGAGCCCGCAACCTTTTTTATTTTAATCAGAGACGTAAAACTTCTATTTCAGCCCCAGACTGCTTCCTGTTTCTTCGACAGGAGAAATATTTTCTATATTTTCTCTTATTATGTCTACTTTTGTGGGTAATAATAGTGTAAAGACTATTATAGGGGTGTTATTTCATGTATAGAGGGCTCTAATAATGTTAAAAACAGATTTAGAAGGTCCTAAACAGGCTTTATATGCAAAAGTATGTCTTATTTTCTCTTATTATGTCTACTATATTGGGTAATAAGAGTCTATATGTGACTATAGGGGTGTTATCTCATGTCATGAGGGCTCTAATAATGTTACAAACATATTTCAAAGATTGTAAGCAGGTTTTCTATGCGCTAATGTTTTATTTGATCTTAGTATGTCTACTATATTAGGTAATAGGAGTCTATAGGTGACTATAGGGGTGTTACCGCATGTCTTGAGGGTGTCTAATAATGTTAAAAAAACATATTTCTAAAGATTGTAAGCAGGTTTTCCATGCTATAATAAGTCTTTTTTCTCTTATGTCTACTATATTGGGTAATCAGAGTGTGAAGATGACTATAGGGGTGTTATTTCATGTCTGGAGGGCTCTAATAATGTTAAAAACAGATTTAGAAGGTCCTAAACAGGCTTTATATGCAAAAGTATGTCTTATTTTCTCTTATTATGTCTACTATATTGGGTAATAAGAGTCTATATGTGACTATAGGGGTGTTATCTCATGTCATGAGGGCTCTAATAATGTTACAAACATATTTCAAAGATTGTAAGCAGGTTTTTCCATGCTCTAATAAGTCATTTTTTTTCTTATGTCTACTATATTGGGTAATTGGAGTGTAAAGATGACTGACTATAGGGGTGTTATTTCATGTCTGGAGGGCTCTAATAACGTTAAAAAACATATTTATAAAGATTGTAAGCAGGTTTTCCATGCTATAATAAGTCTTTTTTCTCTTATGTCTACTATATTGGGTAATTGGAGTGTAAAGATGACTATAGGGGTGTTATTTCATGTCTGGAGGGCTTTAATAACGTTAAAAAACATCTTTATAAAGATTGTAAGCAGGTTTTCCATGCTATAATATGTATTTTTTCTCTTATGTCTACTATGTTGGGTAATCGGAGTGTAAAGATGACTATAGGGGTGTTATTTCATGTCTAGAGGGCTCTAATATTATTAAAAAGCATATTTAGCAGGTTGTAAACAAATACAAAATGATTCCATTTAGATATAAAAAAGGAATCCAACTTTGGCCTGGAACCAATTAATCATGATAAAAGAGGGATTACTGTAATAGAAATGTTAATGCAACAAAAAAAGTCAACAAACTCAACAGACGATCCAAATTGATGCTATCGTGTAATCACCACAAGCACATGGTATATTTGGAACATAACTTTTGGCTTTTTTTCAAGAGTTTGAGAGCAAAGGTTTTCAAGGTATAGATTGGTACTTCTCCCCCTGTGTGAGCGACGCAAAAACAGCCGGCACGCCGCTCTCCCGTCACGGCGGGAGATGACTTAATGAATCCATCAGCGGATGTCACGGCGACATCATAAAACAGCAGCCGACTATAATTGAATTCCCGGCAGAGGTGGAAAGGCGCGTGCGGGATGCGGTCGCATGACAGGAGAATAAAGACTAGTTGTTTATCTGCTCCATACCCCCCTCCCCCCCACCTCCAAGAGAAATAATGGTCAAGGTAATAGGACGGAGCGGGACAGACAGCAGATTGACAGCTGACGCTAATGAAATTCATTACGTGGCAGTTAAAGAAGCAGCAAACAATAAGGCATGCATGTCAACACTTCACCACAGCGGCGGAGAATAAAAGCAAAGAAATCAAAGGCCGATGCATGCAGGAGGGACTTCCCTCAAAGCTAACATCAAATACAGGAGCGGAACATCGCTTTTCCTATGCTCCAGTTTTCCGTAAAAACTATTTCTAACAAAAGCTACATTCACACGGAATTTGAATTTTTTTTGCTCATATGTGACCTGTATCTGATGTCAGTCTGAATACTGCAATCATGACTTAAATGCTACTAAACTAATGTTAGCATACTCACATGCCAACATTAGCTAATGCTAATGCTTCTAGCATGCAACATCTAGCATGGTAGCTCTAAGTGTCTGCGTATGGTAATAAAATAAAAAAAAATTATGCTAATGTTAGCATGCTAACATTAACTTGCAACATCAGTGTCTGTACATTTCAATAATGGAAAAATTAAAAAACAATGTTACTGTGCTCATGTTAGCATGCTGTCGTTAGCATGCAACATCAGTGTCTGTACATTTCAAGACTGGAAAAATTTAAAAACAATGTTACTGAGCTCATGTTAGCATGCTATTGTTAGCATGCAACATCTAAGCATCTACGGATGTTAATACTTATAATAAAATAAATCAAAAATCAAAAATGCTACAATATGCTAATACCTAACAATAGTGTTTCTATAAGTTACTACTTATGGATATAGCTGGATATAGCTAAAATGTTACCCAGCATGATCACACTAATGTTTCTATGAGTTCTAAAGCGGCTAAAAAGGCTACTATGCTAACATTTGCACTCAACACCTGGCGGAATAAGAAAGTAGAATTTGAACTTTTTAGCATGCTATTGTTAGCATGCAACATCTAAGCATCTACGGATGTTAATACTTATAATAAAATAAATAAATATAAATCAAAAATAAAAAATGCTACAATATGCTAATACCTAACAATAGTGTTTCTATATGTTACTACTTATGGATATAGCTGGATATAGCTAAAATGTTACCCAGCATGATCACACTAATGTTTCTATGAGTTCTAAAGCGACTAAAAAGGCTACTATGCTAACATTTGCACTCAACACCTGGCGGAATAAGAAAGTAGAATTTGAACTTTTGGAAAGTATTATGGACAGATTCCTGCCGGGGAATTCATTCATCATCTTTATGATGTAACTCTGTGTCTATTCTTTCTGATATCATCTTAATTCAACTTTATTGATTCATGTCATTCACTTTTCTTCAAGTGAGTAATTCCTATAGAAAGCCACTAGGTGGCAGTATGACTCTGCAAACACGTCTTTGTTCCGTAGTGCTTCTTTCCATATGTGCTTCAACTGTTTGTGGGAAGCTAACGGAGACGACGGATTGGGTTGATCCGCCCATGAAGCTTCTAAATCCTCGCTTTAGAGAAAACGATTGGACACACATTCGCCACGTAATCATTGAAGCCCCCCCCCCCCTCCGAACACGTCCATTAATCACAGCCGTGATCCCCTTCCTCGCATCCAAAACACAGCAGATTTGACAAATGGATGCATGTCTTTTTCATAAAGCGAGGGCTTGGTGAGTCCTTGAGCAGTATTTTGAGGGTTGATCTCTCCTCCTGTGAGGGACAGAGACAGCGAAGGGCAGACTCACATGCCTTGTCAGTCGACGGGAAAAACTGCTTTGGTTAGAGTCGGTTTTGGTTTGAGTCGGACCTCCTGGAAGGAATTAATGACGTTCGCCGATGAACCACTGTACTTGTCAAATGAAAGAGCTGCATTAAGTTTTGGGTGCTGACCACTCATGAAACTTGATACGCAGCTACCGCCATCAGGAGTTTGCCTACAGCCACATATGTTAGTAGTTATACTTATCGTAGTGGCTATATGTAGACCACGCACGCTAATGGAGACACTGCAGCTATTTAAAGTGCGAATACAATCAGCTGAATTGTGATTGGTCGAGAGCTGACAAGGCGCATGTGTTGATGAGACGTTTGACATCGTGTGTCATATTTCAAAAATCAAAATCAACGGACTGCGTCTAGGGCAGATACTTTCATACCGGCCTTGTTGTCTGGATGAACGTGAGGCGGCCGTGTTTACACGAGGTTGCGTCAGGCAGCCTTTGGAGGTGGCACATCTCATTAGCCGCCAACACAGACGTGCATCAGATACGAAGGGCCTGACAGTGACACCGTCCCCTCAGTAATTAGCGGCCCGAGGAGCAGCCGCGATCAATGTGTTTACCAGAGGAGGGATTTCTGGAAAAGGGAGATCAATGAAGGGGATCGGCCAAGGCGAGAGCAGATTTTAGATGTGGAGCAAAAACAACAAGTAACAAAAGTTGCACTTTGTGAGATGAATGTGAGTGCCCCCCCCACCCCACCCCCCCGGGCCAGAACTCACATCAAGGCTGCGATGAACGGGAGGAACTCTGCTGCGTTTGCTCTGCTTGGTGGTCAAATGTGAACGCCATTATTCCGAAACTGTTGTGCCGAGTCAGCATTTAACAAAAGATACCACAGCTAAAAAGTTATTTATTGTAGAAAACTAATATTGCAATATTATAATATTATCAAGACTACATAAAAAATTATTAAATATGTGTATGTATTATTATGAAAATATCATTGAACCAAAGATTGAATATAACAAAAAAGTCTTAATTTTATAAGAAAAAAAGGCAAAATATTATGAGAGTATACTCATATTAAAAGAAAGTCAGAATGAATATTTTGAAGCTACTCAATTAAAAACCAAAATTCTAAATATTACTAAAAAAAACAATTTAAAAATAACTAAGTCTAAATATTTTGAGACTGAAATCTCACAATTTTATAAGAAAAAAAGGCCAAATATTACGAAGTTAAGATTTTCACATTACAAAAAAATGATAGAATTAAGAATAAAGTAAAGAATAAACTAAAGTAAAATAAAGGCAAAATATTGTAAGACAAAATGTTAATATTACAAAAACACAGTCTTAGTTGTATCAGAAAAAACAGCCCAATATTAGAAGGCTGAATATTAAAAAAGGAGATAAAAGGCTAAACATTACAAGGCTGATGTTTTAATATTACAAGAAAAACAATAATGTTATTAAAATTTTGAATAAAAAATATATTAAAATAAAATAAATTCATACTTTTACGAGGAATAAATGGCAAACATGATGAGGCTGAAGTTGTAATATTAAAAAAGCCAGAATTTTACAATAATAAAGGCAAAATATTATAAGACTATATGTGAATATTACAAAAAGAAAGTCATAGTTTTACAAGAAAAGAGGCAAATATAAAAGGTTAAATTCTGAATATTACAAAAAAAATTCCAAGACAAAAGGCTAAATATTATGAGATAAAAAACACCTATTATTACAAAGAAAAAAAATTATCCTAGCTATTATGAGACTAAAGTCCTACTATCACAAGAACAAAAAAAAAATCATAATTTTACAAGAATAAATGCCAACTGTGATGAGACTAAAGTTATGATATAGCATTGAAAAAATATTTTTGAACAACGGAATATTTCAACGCTGAGCTGCTTACTTTATACCTTTCTGTCTTTTACAGTACAGCTTTTGGTCACATGACAAAAACACCACGAACCAGAAGTGTTTTTGCTCCTTTTTTAAATGTTAAAAAAAGCAAAAAGCAAAGAAGAAGCATAGGAAGTCTAGAAGTGAGCTTTTCCACGGTGTGGTTCCTTCCAAACAGGCTGAGAGACGCAGTCGATAATTGCGAGCGTGAATCCGCAAGGTTATCTTTGGCCAGTCTGGACGAGCTGTGAAAGTCAGCCGCCGCCGCCGAAAGCGCGCTGATGTCGTGATAAAACCATCCAGGCGGCCGCCGGGAGCTTTAATGCCACGTGGACGTTACAGTATCCGTCTCGCGGCTGTCGGTCACGAGTAAATAAACGGCGGCTTCCAGACTCGACATTTCCAATTGATTGGCTTGCTGAAATAATTTGCTGAAGCTCAGCAGTGGCTAAGTGACTCTGCCGTCATTGATCCGCCGCCCGTCATCGCCTGTTTAGCCAACTTTCTTTCCTACCGCCTGCTTCTATTCACTCTAATTCCGTCATCAGGCGGGAAGGCTGCAACTTCCCTCACGGTTTCCCTGCTTCATGTCTACGTGTTTACCACATTCTTCACTAAGTGACGTCACAGAAGCTCGCATCTTTATACTTCCATAACTCAACAAAGGATCAGGAAGAAGCAGCATTTCTATTCATACTTTCCTAATTCATTATTCTAAGGAACAATATTTCTTGTCAGTCCATTTCATTCAGTCCAGACACACAAAAATCCCAAGAAAAATCTATTTTATACAGCATAGTTTTCCATGCTGAGAACAATGAGGAAGTGATGGAGCTTATTGTTTACTTCCTGTATAGCCTGACCGGATGGAATTCCATCGTATTTCACAACCTCTTTATGAAATAATTTCCACAAGTAACTTTCTGTGGCGGCTGCACGGCGGTCTAGTGGTTAGCGCGCAGACCTCACAGCTAGGAGACCAGGGTTCAATTCCACCCTCGGCCATCTCTGTGTGGAGTTTGCATGTTCTCCCCGTGCATGCGTGGGTTTTCTCCGGGTACTCCGGTTTCCTCCCACATTCCAAAAACATGCTAGGTTAATTGGCCACTCCAAATTGTCCATAGGTATGAATGTGAGTGTGAATGGTTGTTTGTCTATATGTGCCCTGTGATTGGCTGGACACCAGTCCAGGGTGTACCCCGCCTCTCGCCCAAAGACAGTTGGGATAGGCTCCAGCACCCCCGCGACCCTCATGAGGAAAAAGCGGTAGAAAATGAATGAATGAATGAATGAACTTTCTGTGGCCCCATGGCAGGTTATTTAGCAGCTGCACTTGACTGCAATTGACATAAATACAAGAAAAAAGGCTAAATATTATTATGAGGCTAAAGTCTGAATATTACAAGAAAAAAATTCAGAATTGTATCAGAGAAAAGGCGAAATATGAAGCTACAGGCTGGAAGACAATATTTATATTTAAAATAAAAAAGGCTATTTATATATTATATGATATTACAAACAAAGAAATGCATAATTTTACAAGTATAAAGGTGAAATTAATTAAGAAGCAAGTCCTAATATTATAGAAAAATATCAGACTTTAAGAATAAAGGAACAATATTATACAAAGCTTAACATTAGACGACACATCGTGGTCTGCGTTTCACGTCCATCCGACCCACAATCGCAGTCAACCGAGGTCAGCCACTGACATCTTTAATCAATCTGCTTATTGTTTTTATTTTTGCAGGAACGGAAGTGCACTTTTTCGGTTAAAAGCGAGCAAGAATCTCGGAGCATTGCTGTAAAAATGGCGAACAAAGCCTCCCATAGCTACTCTGATCTTATCTATGACTCAGCGCCAGTGACTTAGTGCCGAGACGCAGCCAAGAAAGCCAATGCACTTTCCACCCTGACAGAATTAAACACACACACACACACACAATATTATATAATAAATGAGGATTTGTCAGAGATTAAAGTTTGGCTCTTGCCCTGAAGGGACACAGAAGAAAAGAATCATAAAGACGTTAAAATCCCTCCTGATAGAACACAGTAGGGACACCCTGATCCATTAAATATTTAGACTGCAGCCTGTTGCCTCCTGCTGTCTGCAGAGCTTTAGCATGGAGAGGGGGGGGGGGGGGTAAATCTCAGTAGTGTGTCCTTATAATGGCAAGTGTCTACCTGAATGGATGAAAAACAAGGGCTTAGTGCAGGGGTGCTCACACTTTTTCAGCATGCGAGCTACTTTTAAAATGAGCGAGTCAAAATGATCTACCCACTACAAAAATGCAAAACATCTATTTATTTTCAAATGTATTGAGGATTATTTGTACGTACAATGTATGTTGATGTACCTTACATAACCAAATGAGCCAATATTGCAAAACACACATAATTAACTATTAACATTTTTTGTAATTACCTGAGTTTACTTTGATGACTTGCACTGAATTGAACCAGCCAGGGATGCATAGTCCGGACAGTAGCTGCTGATAGCCAGCCTCAAGCACACTTCCAAATGTTTATCAGTCATGGATAATATCCGTATCATAATATCCGTATAATATTCCATATCCGTATGGAAGTGATATGTTTTTTGCCTTTTTACTTGGTCCAGCTCCTTCACTCATTTTAGTGACCATAAACTTTAGCGAGGGCTTAAAATCTAACGCAATTCGCCGACTAGCTTAGCACTTTGCATCGTTGTTTACGCATGAGCGGTGACCTAAAGGTCAAAATTCAGTTGTCATCTGACTGGTTGTCCTGTATGTCAATCAAGTAACGGGGATGGATGATAGGCTGACATCGTAAGTTCTGCTGCACTTAGAGACGTTGTTTGATTTGATTGGTCGCCCGAAGGGCAACATTCAGTTGTCATCTGAATGGCTGCCCTGTATATCAATCAAGTGACGGCATTGATGCTGGGATGATATTTTTTTAATGTCACGCCGCGATCGACCAGCGATCGACCAGTACCACCTCCGCGATCGACCGGTAGCTCGCGATCGACTTAATGAGCACCCCTGGCTTAGTGGATATCGCAGGGATCTGAGAGGACTCACTCTGTGAACTGACGACTTGCACGTTGAGTTACTTCTATTCTGGAATTAAGAAAGTGAACGTACGTCCAATACGAAGACAAAATAAAGCACATTCAAGAGCTTCCGCTGGCTTATGTTGTCATATAACTTCAGAATGAGGACACGTCTACTCCTGAGACGCTGCACACAAAAGGCTGAAAATGTGTCAAAACATGCGCCCTGTGCAACATATGCTGTATTTCTATGATGAATATACCACATGGTGGCGCTGTTATTACACGCCAGAAGTCACACTGACTTGAAATTTCCCACCCAGCTCTACAAAACACCCAACTTTAGGGAATTTAGCCACAACATAAAATGTTGGTACACACCATTCAGGGACTGACTAGTGTCAAATTTAGACAAGATTGGTGGAAAAACAGGGCGGCACGGCGGTCTAGTGGTTAGCGTGCAGACCTCACAGCTAGGAGACCAGGGTTCAATTCCACCCTCGGCTATCTCTGTGTGGGGTTTTCATGTTCTCCCCGTGCATGCGTGGGTTTTCCTCCCACATTCCAAAAACATGCTAGGTTCATTGGCGACTCCAAATTGTCCATAGGTATGAATGTGAATGAGTGTGAATGGTTGTTTGTCTATATGTGTCCTGTGATTGACTGGCGACCAGTCCAGGGTGTACCCCGCCTCTCGGGATAGGCTCCAGCACCCCCGCGACCCTCGTGAGGAAAAAGCGGTAGAAAATGAATGAATGAATGGTAGAAAAACAGGGTGGTCTAGTGGTTAGCGTGCAGACCTCACAGCTAGGAGACCAGGGTTCAATTCCACCCTCGGCTATCTCTGTGTGGGATTTTCATGTTCTCCCCGTGCATGCGTGGGTTTTCTCCGGGTACTCCGGTTTCCTCCCACATTCCAAAAACATGCTAGGTTAATTAGCCACTCCAAATTGTATGAATGTGGTAAGTTAAAAGGTATGAATGTGAGTGTGAATGGTTGTTTGTCTATATGTGCCCTGTGATTGGCTGGCCACCAGTCCAGGGTGTACCCCGCCTCTCGCCCGAAGACAGCTGGCATAGGCTCCAGCACCCCCACGACCCTCGTGAGGAAAAAGCAGTAGAAAATGAATGAATGAATGGTGGAAAAACATGGCCGCGGTCATGCAAAAGTTGTCCATAAGAGAATGAGAATGTATCTAACAATGGGAAAGCTTTGATGTTATCTGTATTTCATGTATGCTAGCATGAGTTACAAAGCATTTTCACCGCAATCCACCATTGTCATGTACAGTCATGTAAAAAAAAAACGTGACCAGACACCCCATGTGGCGACTCTTCTACTCCTGAAGCGCTGCACACAAAAGGATGCAAATGTGTCAAAACATGTTCCCCTGCTGTGTTGCCTGTGCTATTGTTTTTAAAACAAACACACCTCATGGTGGCGCTGTTATTACACCCAGTCTGACTTGAAATTCCTCGCATAACTACACAAAACACGCCCTGTAACTTTGCCACAATATTTGGTACACACCTTTAAGGGATTGAAAAGCACAAGTGTGTTCAATTTGAGCATGGTTAGTTGAAAAACATGGCCGGTATCAAATAAAATGGGTTTGCAGAGACAAGGGCAGGACTGGGGAAATGAATTGACCATAAGTCATTGATAATTGGGCTGATATTGACAAACCTTGAAAATATCTGTATTAAATGTATGATAGAATGTATTACAAAGCATTTTAACCACTACCCATAGGGGGCGCACATTCATTCATTTCTACTGCTTATCCTCACAAGGGTCGCGAGAATGCTGGAGCCTATCCCAGCTGTCTTCGGGCAAGAGGCGGGGTACACCCTGGACTGGTGGCCAGCCAATTATTTTAAGAAATATTTTAATATTCATTCATTCATTCATTCATTTTCTACCAATTATCCTCACAAGGGTCGTGGGGGTGCTGGAGCCTACAGCTAGGAGACCAGGGTTCAATTCCACCCTCGGCCATCTCTGTGTGGAGTTTGCATGTTCTCCCCGTGCATGCGTGGGTTTTCTCCGGGTACTCCGGTTTCCTCCCACATTCCAAAAACATGCTAGGTTAATTAGCCACTCCAAATTGTCCATAGGTATGAATGTGAGTGTGAATGGTTGTTTGTCTATATGTGCCCTGTGATTGGCTGGCCACCAGTCCAGGGTGTACCCCGCCTCTCGCCCGAAGACAGCTGGGATAGGCTCCAGCAACCCCCGCGACACTCGTGAGGAAAAGCGGTAGAAAATGAATGAATGAATGAATGTTTTACATGCGTGCTAGCATGCTTTCCAAAGCATTCGGACTACAAGAACATCCTATATCATCACAATGCTGCAGATCATCATCATGCTGTTCCCGTGGCTTCATGGTAATGGTAATGGTAATGGTTTTATTTCATTTGAACATGCATCAGATTACAATTGAATGCATCCCATAATCAGTTCCCAGTTCCACATGTCCAAAAGGAGTAGGAAGAAGCAAAGCTTATTAAATCCTACCCCTCCATCTGGTACTTTTACAATCACTAACTGTTACATTTGTTCACTTCCTGCTTTCCATAATACAGTTTAAGGTTTTTTTTTGTTTTGTTTGTTTTTTAATAATGTACCTCGTACCGAAGTATATGGTGATATGAGCATACAATGACATAATGGGTACCATAGTAACTGTCAATGGTACCCATTCATAGCTTCATAGTAATACATATGTTCATAAGTACTTCCATGCTATGCTTCTAGTGAGGAGATAAAAAGGTTAAGTATAGCATTCATGTACGGTAGAAAAGCCATCATCATTTGCACATAAAGCAAAGACGGTGCGAGCTACTCACCCATGAAGTTGAGGTATCCTTCCCCGCCCAGACCGTGAGTGAGGAGGCGGATCATCTTGTGCAGCTGCATGCCCCGATCGATGACTGCCGTCATGGGAGCCAGCGAGCTCATGTTGGTGTACATCTCCTTGTCCATCAGCCAGAACGCCAGCGTTTTGTCCCCAACCAGCGCCTGGAAAATGGAAAATGAATATGAAGACGGGGGGGATCTAGTTGCAGTGGTATCATCAAAATATACATCGTATTTCACCAAATAGCGGCACGGCGCTCTAGTGGTTAGCGCGCAGACCTCACAGCTAGGAGACCAGGGTTCAATTCCACCCTCGGCCATCTCTGTGTGGAGTTTGCATGTTCTCCCCGTGCATGCGTGGGTTTTCTCCGGGTACTCCGGTTTCCTCCCACATTCCAAAAACATGCTAGGTTAATTGGCCACTCCAAATTGTCCATAGGTATGAATGTGAATGAGTGTGAATGGTTGTTTGTCTATATGTGTCCTGTGAGGGTGTAGTAGTCAGTAGTGTAATAACCTCTACATTGGAGAGACCACCCAACCCCTACACCACACGTTGTCCAGCACGGGCCGCAGTGATAAATGATACTTTGACACTTAAATATTTTGTAATAGATATGCTAAGAATATCCACATTAACTCATTCAGTAACGGCCATTTTTGATTATTTTGACACGGAATATTGCGTTCATGGGCTAAATAGACATGGTGTATACCAGGGGTCACCAACGCTGTGCCCGCGGGCGCCCATGCGCCCACGTGGACCACTGAAGGCGCCCGCGAGGCATCTTCTAAAAATAGCACTGGTCACAAATTATCATTGTTAATTCGTGCTTTGGGCAGCACGGAGGTCTAGTGGTTAGCACGCAGACCTCACAGCTAGGAGACCAGGGTTCAATTCCACCCTCGGCCATCTCTGTGTGGAGTTTGCATGTTCTCCCCGTGCATGCGTGGGTTTTCTCCGGGTACTCCGGTTTCCTCCCACATTCCAAAAACATGCTAGGTTAATTGGCGACAAATTGTCCATAGGTATGAATGTGAGTGTGAATGGTTGTTTGTCTATATGTGTCCTGTGATTGACTGGCGACCAGTCCAGGGTGTACCCCGCCTCTCGGGATAGGCTCCAGCACCCCCCCGCGACCCTCGTGAGGAAAAAGCGGTAGAAAATGAATGAATGAATGAATGAATGAGTTTCTGAGGATTTTGCCCGAACCAGGCTTTGTGGAAGGGTGTGGAAAAATGTTTGGGCGCCCCCCAAGTTAGAACATTGACTGTACTGTATATGTTCTTGTCTAATGAGGATTTTGACTTTAGAACATAATGGTACTCCCTAGCACATACTGTTAAAAGCATGCAGCCAAACAAGCAACAAGAACACACTGTAGAAGTGAGAACGCATCGACATCAGCCACCTGAAGTGTCCTTCAAATCACACCTTCCCTTCTCATTTGGCTTTTTTTTGTCTGTCTTTATGAAATACCTTACTGGAAAAGCTTCAGTTGATGCACTGCGGAAAAATAATGCAGAACAAAAAAGCCAACCTGGTCGTGACTTTCAGCGTAGGCGATGCTCTTCTCTCCATAACGCCTGTTGGTCAGCGTGTGGACGATGTTGCCAATGTTCCAGTCTTCGTCTTTCAGCTCCTTCAGGATCTGCACCACAACAAAGATGGCTTATTGGAAAAGAAAGGAAAAAAAAAAAAACCCATCATGATAGATGAGCCTGAGAGGTCCATTTGGGGGCTCTGACTGATGTCCAAAGCCGGCGATTTCGGTTGCAGGCGGTATTTCTACCTTTCTGCTGTTGTCTCCGGGTTACACTTCCTTCTTGGATCAATCTGTGTTTTGACATGTCTATATCTGCCCTGTGACTTATGTCCACCCAATGAATGGCTTTAATGGACTTTTTAATAACTCCCCTGCAGCCCACGGGTGGGTGGGGAGGCAGGCGGCATCTCCCCAGCAGACATGGGCAAGGTCACATGCCTTTCATCCAAACGGAGGGATCTGACAATAAATCCCAGCGAGGAATCAATAAGGCTCCTGCCAGGGAGTCATTTTCCCAGGGGTCACCGGTCCCACACGATGCCGCCCCCGCGATCATCACGGCTAATAACCCTTCACGGTTAGCAACCACCGAACAGGAGTGCGCTTTAAGCCACTTTCTGGTCTGAACCCTCGGTGATAGACACGGCAGGACGGGCCAGTGGGCGAAGGCTGAAGAAGCGTGCCGGGTGGAATTGGCCGTGACAGCTGAGTGGCAGGCGAGGAAACCTTTATATTACTCGACAGACAGAGAAGTAAATCCTCGGAGCAAAAGGGAGTAAATTGCGCCGATCGATACGTCGGCGATGAACTGACTGCTCCAACTAAATAGTGGCTCTTCTGCCGTTAATACAGATAACACTTCTTCACCTCGGCCTTCTGGGCACATATTACCCCGTGCAGGACACCTCAGCAGAACACTTTGTCTTCTGCAGACACTTCCTGTGTACTCAACATACGGTCCAGCTTCCGACCTGCATGGACTTTCCGTAGCCTTGGGCCCGGAAAACCTCTTTAATTCAACCAAAAGTGGACTTTTTTGGAATTGTGCCCATCATCTTTTCACCGGCGGCACGGCGGTCGAGTGGTTAGTGCGCAGACCTCACAGCTAGGAGACCAGGGTTCAATTCCACCCTCGGCCATCTCTGCATGTTCTCCCCGTGCATGCGTGGGTTTTCTCCGGGTACTCCGGTTTCCTCCCACATTCCAAAAACATGCTAGGTTAATTAGCGACTCCAAATTGTCCATAGGTGTGAATGTGAGTGTGAATGGTTGTTTGTCTATATGTGCCCTGTGATTGGCTGGCCACCAGTCCAGGGTGTACCCCGCCTCTCGCCCTGAAGACAGCTGGGATAGGCTCCAGCACCCTCGCGACCCTCGTGAGGATAATTGGTAGAAAATTAATGAATTATTAAAAAAACAAACAAAAAAAAACTTAAACTGTATTATGGAAAGCAGGAAGTGAACAAATGTAACAGTTACTGATTGTAAAAGTACCACATGGAGGGGTAGGATTTCATAAGCTTTGCTTCTTCCTACTCCTTTTGGACACGTGGAACTGTGAACTGATTATGTGATGCATTCAATTGTAATCTGATGCATGTTCAAATGAAATTAAACCATTACCATTACCAAAAATCGATGGTACGCCTATATGTGCCCTGTCACCAGTCCAGGGTGTACCCCGCCTCTCGCCTAAAGACAGCTGGGATAGGCTCCAGCACCCTCGCGACCCTTGTGAGGATAATTGGTAGAAAATGAATGAATTATTAAAAAAACAAACAAAAAAAACCTTAAACTGTATTATGGAAAGCAGGAAGTGAACAAATGTAACAGTTAGTGATTGTAAAAGTACCAGATGGAGGGGTAGGATTTCATAAGCTTTGCTTCTTCCTACTCCTTTTGGACATGTGGAACTGGGAACTGATTATGCACTCAATTGTAATCTGATGTATGTTCAAATGAAATTAAACCATTACCAAAAATCGATGGTACGCCTATATGTGCCCTGTAATTGGCTGGCGACCAGTCCAGGGTGTACCCCGCCTCTCACCCAAAGACAGCTGGGATAGGCTCCAGCACCTCCGCGACCCTCATGAGGAAATAGCGGTAGAAAATGAATGAATGAATTAATCTTTTCACCGTTTCTGTGCGGTCTAAAGATATAAAAATAATAATGTTAGCTTCATGTGAAGCATATTGTTATTATTATTGTTTTGAACGCTGTTGCGATGCTATTGTGGCACCCGCTGTGCTGAAAAGTAGGAAAATATGGCTGTTACCATAAAATCTGTGTCAAATGTAGATTTTCCAACAGCGGAAAAAGGTAAATATGGATTTATGATCAATTCAGCATGACTTGAAGTGTGACAAAATCAAGGTAAAGATGTTTCTATTGTCTTCTTACAAGCTTCCACTCTCACACTCTTTACATCCAAATCATTCCCGCTCACTGCAACCGCACCGATGCCGTGGGAGCAATTAATCCGCGAGCGGCGCCGTCCAAGCGCAGACAAGAGCGACCCGCCTGACGACCGCAGGCTCGACCACGTCGGGCCTCGACCGGCCCGAGCCTCCTGGCGCCGCCGACACTCCACTTCATCAACGGTAATGAGCAGCGCAACAAATCTTACTTTACAAGCCCGCTGTCAGCAGCCAGCCAGCCAGAGCGCTCCGATTAATTAGGCAGAGCCGGAAATAAAATGTAAAAAAAAAAAAGAGAGCGAAATCAAGTGCAGCTTCAAGGGTCATTACAGCGACCTTCAGTGGGGGCGACCATCAGCAGGTGCGGAGGAGGACTCGTTTGATGGCAGCTGTGGGGGGAAATAACGCAAACCTCACATGCGTATTTGCTAATAAACATCAAACAAGGGTCGGGAATTAGTTTAGTTTGGCGTTTTATTTCTCACAGCGTCTCATTTGTTTGGTTTGCCCAACAGAATTAGGCTTCTGGTTTAGTGAATTTTTTGTAACAAAGACATATTTTTAACAACACACGGTGACAATCCTCAGAATTAGATTGTGTATGTTCAGTACAAAGGTGTACCCACTGCCAACACAGTACACAGGCTACTAGCTAGCTACTACTAATCGTTTAAATACTGTGCTACTCGCGAGTCGGTGAGGACACGGTAACTCCTCCTTTGGCAGGAGCCAATCATGAGCTATATAAGGAACTCACGACGCAGGAGGTCATTAGTCAATATAACAGTCTGACTGACAGTGTCATCTGTTGGAAAGGAAGTTCTCCGCTACCTCATAAAGGCCTCAAGAACCCCTCTGTTCAATACATTTCACCTCCCATTACGTGTTTGTTCATCTCTAATTATTAGAGACTGTAAGACTCACACACCAGAAGAAGGTGAATAAAATGTATTGTAAACATGTCAGACAGAATAGACCAGGGGTGCTCACACTTTTTCAGCATGCGAGCTACTCTTAAAATGACCGAGTCAAAATGATCTACCCACTACAAAAATGCAAAACATCTATTTATTTTCAAATGTATTGAGGATTATTTGTACGTACAATGTATGTTGATGTACCTTACATAACCAAATGAGCCAATATTGCAAAACACACATAATTAACTATTAACATTTTTTGTAATTACCTGAGTTTACTTTGATGACTTGCACTGAATTGAACCAGCCAGGGATGCATAGTCCGGACAGTAGCTGCTGATAGCCAGCCTCAAGCACACTTCCAAATGTTTATCAGTCATGGATAATATCCGTATCATAATATCCGTATAATATTCCATATCCGTATGGAAGTCATATGTTTTTTGCCTTTTTACTTGGTCCAGTTTTTGCCTTTTTACTTGGTCCAGCTCCTTCACTCATTTTAGTGACCATAAACTTTAGCGAGGGCTTAAAATCTGACGCAATTCGCCGACTAGCTTAGCACTTTGCATCGTTGTTTACGCATGAGCGGTGACCTAAAGGTCAAAATTCAGTTGTCATCTGACTGGTTGTCCTGTATGTCAATCAAGTAACGGGGATGGATGATAGGCTGACATCGTAAGTTCTGCTGCACTTAGAGACGTTGTTTGATTTGATTGGTCGCCCGAAGGGCAACATTCAGTTGTCATCTGAATGGCTGCCCTGTATATCAATCAAGTGACGGCATTGATGCTGGGATGATATTTTTTTAATGTCACGCCGCGATCGACCAGCGATCGACCAGTACCACCTCCGCGATCGACCGGTAGATCGCGATCGACTTAATGAGCACCCCTGGAATAGAGTCACAAACTCCGAATTCTGGGCAAAAATGTGTCTTCTAATGTCCTCCCGCAACCTCCCGACGAGAAAAAGAGGGATTTTGCGTCTGGAGCTCACAGCTTTATGGTGGTATCTCCCAGATGGACGGGGTGTGAGCTATCATAGTGTGCAACATTCCGCTGGCTTGCACCGCTGATGTCAGGGGTGCTTTTGTGGTCACCTGGCAGCAATGTTTTCCGCACAAATTTGAACCTACTTTTGACCTACTTTTGACCTCCTAACGGCCAGTACTTTTCATATCAGTCAGTGATTATGTGAAGAGTTGATAAAACAGTAGTAACACATATCTTAGATAGAAGGCTATAATCATCACACAGCAACTGAACTAAGAATACAGTACCAACAGAGGTTTAAAACATTAATTTTGCTATTTTAACTAAATAAAACATTATTCCCATCTGAGCAGTTGATTGGCCAATGGATGGCAACATTTTGGTTTGGAATCTATATAATTTGCTCTTTCAAAGTATATTTTAAAAGCTTTTTGTCAAATCTAAGACTGTAAAAATATCAGAAACCTACATACACAACCTGACAGATGGCATTTTGGTTGAGATCATTGGGAGTGCGGTCATGGAATATGACACAAAACTCTTTAAAAGTATGCTTTACAAGCTTTTTCTGAAATCTGAGCTGGTAAATATGTCAGAATACAAAACTAGCATACAGTACATATGTGTTCTATACTTCCCTATATTGACTCTATACAACACATATTCAGCAGATGACATTTTGGTTTGATATTTGAGTTACTTCATGTAATATTTCATGAAAAGTCTATAAAAGTACACTTTAGAAGTCTTTTTTTTTTAATAAATTGAAGATGTCAGAATAGCAAAATAAACAACATATTCAAATCCAGCAAATATGGTTTACCATATTTGAGTTAAATTCATCCATCCGTCCATTTTCTATGCCGCTTATCCTGACGGGGGTATGCTGGAGCCTATCCCAGCTGACTTCGGGCTAATGGCAGTTGAATTAAATCATATAATATAATAAGTCGTGTTATATGTCACCATTTTCCAACCAAGTCCTCCCTTTATGTTGATGTTCTTTGCTGTACAACATGCTCGTGTGAACGCTAAGACAACCACAAAATTATTATTTTTTTTTAACAATTTTGTCCAGTTGTTCCCGAAAATGAAACATATTTTTGTATTCTGATTTACACCAAAATCGAATGGATTCCTCCATTTGGTATTTGTGCAATCCAGCAAACAAACCAACAAAACAACATCAAAGCAATTCTTCTTGCTTCGGTTTCTATAGCAACATCCTCTTTCATCGCTCCCTCGTCCTCCTGTTTTGTTTGACTTTTAACAATTGTAGAAAGTGGATGGACATCTTCCTGCATGAAACAACGGAGGCCCAGGAGGGTCATTATCCCATATAAATCCAGGGAGGTGAAGCAGCAGAGGAGGTCAAAAGAAAGCATGGCGCCGCATAAACAAGACGCAGCACATCCTCGCCGCTCGCAGCCTGAATTCTGATGAGTCCGTCTAATTGAAAGGCCCGTTCCACTGTGATGGACACAGCAAAGAGTGTGCAGCAGAAAGAGACAGAGCTGTGTCCACTGATATTTTCATTCAATTATAATAAATGGGGTGAAAGAAAAGAAGAAGAACGGGGACGATTGACTCGGAGGTCAGAGCTCCCGTTTCTAATTCCAGCTGCAAGCGGCTGTAATTGTAAAAAGTACATCTCCATCCACTGTCGCTGCAGGGTAAGGCGCTCGTTCCAGCCGCCATTAGGAGCGACAGCATCTTACGCTCATAATCACGTTGGATCGCCCCCCCCCCGCACCCTCAAAAAAGCAAGCGTCTTATCAGCTCCTATTATGAGGATATCTTCATTTTCCACAGCCTGTTGGGCCTCACACAGCCGCTAAATGACTCACATCAAATGAGTCACGGCGAGGACGGAACGCAGCGTGCGGCCGCGCTCGCGGAAGCACAGATTCACCCAACGTGGTGTCTAGAAATAAACCGCTCTTCATGGCTTTTTTTTTCTTCTCATCCAACCTGTCTTGCCTGATAGCTGAGCTTTGAAATCTGTGAATAAAATTCTCCCTGGGTTGGGTTTTTAAAAAAAATTATATTTACTGTATTTTCCGCATTATAAGATTCACTTAGAAGCTTTAATTTGAATTTCTGTTCTCAATCAGAAATGTGCTCTCTGGTTCTACCATATCTTACTTATTGTGTGGAAATATGGGGTAATAACTATAAAAGCAATCTTCACTTGCTAAATATACTGCAAAAAAGGTCAGTAAGGATAATTCATAATGCCGCCTACAGAGAACATACAAAGTCCTTATTTGTAAAATCACAAATACTTCAACTTGCTGATATAGTTCATCTTCAAACAGCTAAAATAATGCATAAGGCTAAAAATAAGCAATTAGCTAAAAATGTCATCCAATACTTCTCTACAAGAGAGGAGAAATATGATCTCAGGGAAGAAGTACATTTGAAACACTTCTATGCTAGGACTACGTTATGCTAGCCATAGCATTTCAGTATGTGGAATCAAACTATGGAATGGATTGAGTAAGGGAATCAAACAATGCACAACGATGAGCCAATTCAAGAAACAATACAAGCAGTTGATGTTTGCTAAATCCAAGGATGAAGAGTCTTGAACCAGTCATGATGTGCTATATATATCACTATATTGACATGCACTATGGTACACATTATGGCATTGGATGCTCATATCACCGAGTACTTTGGTACAAGACAAAAAATAAAAAAAAATTAAAAATTTCTTAAAAACTAAAAAAAAATTAATAAAAATTAATAAAATAAATTTATAAATAAAATAAATTTGCTAAATCCAAGGATGAAGAGTCTTGAACCAGTCATGATGTGCTATACATATCACTATATTGACACGCACTATGGTACCCATTATGGCATTGGATGCTCATATCACCATATACTTCGGTACGAGGTACATTATTTAAAAAAAAAAAAAAAAAAAAACTACCTTAAACTGTATTATGGAAAGCAGGAAGTGAACAAATGTAACAGTTAGTTATTGTAAAAGTACCAGATGGAGGGGTAGGATTTAATAAGCTTTGCTTCTTCCTACTCCTTTTGGACATGTGGAACTGGGAACTGATTATGGGATGCATTCAATTGTAATCTGATGCATGTTCAAATGAAATAAAACCATTACCAAAAATCGATGGTAAGCCTATATGTGCCCTGTGATTGACTGGCAACCAGTTCAGGGTGTACCCCGCCTCCCGTCTAAAGACAGCTGGGATAGGCTCCAGCAACCCCCGCGACCCTCGTGAGGATAAGAGGTAGAAAATGAATGAATGAATGAATCGAAGGTATGACTGATGTGTGCATTGCGTTCCCTGTAAAAATGTTGTCGTGCTAATTTGGTAAGACCATTGGACGATTTCCTGCTGACACAGAATGTAATATGTACGCCGGCTGTGATAAACCAATCAGAGAACAGGACGTAATACATACAGTACGTACACTTAACCTCCGCCGTGCCTCCGGGGTTGCAAAACAACATTGCGCCCATCTCTCATCTTTAGTTGTGTCATTGCATGGTGACCTTTCAGAAAGGCGCATGTAAACAAGAGATACACGTTATTGCATTTTAAAGTATTAAAAATGTAAGTCATATTTACAAAAATGATGCGTTTTAATGTCGTGCACTAGAGCCGTATTATTTCTCCAAGTCATACGATCCCGGGGAACTCCCGAGTTTAACCCCGCGGGTGTTTCTTGAGCGCCGGTAAAAGAAGGAGCGAGGAAGGTCAGTCGCTCTCCATCTTCAGCACGCCGAGTAACAGCCACCGCTGTGAGCGACCGTCTTGATGAACGATGCGTACACTTGCACAACCGCGCCCTACCCGAGAAGCACGATCAACCGCAGCGTGCGCTATCAAGGTCACATGTGGCTTATTTTTTTTTTGACTTTAGTGAAGTTTGAACACGTTCTTCTTGAAAAGCGGCGTACAGTCGGGGTCTGATTGCTCGACCGTGGCTAAGTCGGAAACATCTTCTCTGGCGGATCTACGCCAGATCTATTTTTGATCAAAGCAAACTAAAACGTATCACAATATGACATCGCTCTGCTCTATGATTAGTCGCAGGAACACAAAGAGGAAGAAGGTCTGAAGCGCCATCTTGTCAAAAACCATTGGGAGCAAACTAAAAAAGCCATGTGACCATCTTCATCATCGGCTAATGTTTTTCCCTTCATGGTGGGCCATTAAGCACTTGAGGGCTGAAGAGGTGAGCTAAAGGGTGCTTCAATGCTTGTTGTTGAAGTTGTTTTGGTGCCGAGAATTTGCCCTCCAGGGTGAACGAGCGCTCTGTGATGGCAGAACAGCCACCCCTTTTCCCCAATTTTCCAAGATTTTCCTTTGTAAATGACTGGTTGTTGGGATCAGCCATTTCAGTTAAATATATCAAATAGCAGACCAACACAATGATAGTTTATAGGATCTACAGATCTACAGAAAGAAATAATTATTTCAACAAAAGTAGGCAGGTGCCTAAATTTGGGCACCCCAAATTTTTTTTTGTAGATCCTCATTTTGCAGGAATAAATGCTTCCTATAGTTTCCAATGAGGGTCTAGATTCTGGTTGAAGGTATTTTTGACCATTCTCCTTTCCAAAACGTCTCCACTTGAGTCAGGTTTGATGGTTTCCAAACATGGACAGCCTGCTTTAAATCAGATTTTCAATAATATTCAGGTCTGGGGATGGAGATGGCCATTCCGGAACGTTGTACTTGTTCCTCTAGAATCCTAGTAGAATTAGAGCAGTGTTTAGGGTCATTGCCTTGTTGGAAGTATCCAGCCCCGCCACAACTTCAACTGTCACTGATTCTTGAACACTGTTGGCAAGAATCTGCTGATACTAACTGGAATCCATGCCACCTTCAACTTGAACTTGAACTTGAAGATCAGCAGTACCTGCACTGGCCACACAGCACCACATAATGATGGAACCACCACCAAATGTTACTGTGGGTAGCAAGTGTTTGTTTTGGAATGCTGTGTTCTTCATCCGCAGTGCATACCGTCCCTTGGTATGTCCAAATAACTCCATTTTGGTTTCATCAGTCCACAGCACCTTATTCCAAAATGAAGCTGGCTTGTCCAAATGTGCTTTAGCATAGCTCAAGCCACATGTGTGCAGAAAAGGCATCTTCCGAATGACTCTGCCAGAATAGCGGAATAGTTGAACGATGCACAGTGACTCCATCTGCACCAAGATCATGTTGTAGGTCTTTGGAGCTGGTCTGTAGGTTGAGTTGGACTGTTCTCACCATCCTTCGCCTCTGCTTATATGACATTGTCTTGGCCTGCCACTCCGGGCCTTAACTAGAATTGTGCTTGTGGTCTTCCATTTCCCCACTATGCTCCTCAGAGTGGAACCTGACAGCTGAAATCTCTGACCTAGCTTTTGAGGCTACCATGGTGCTACTCTTCTGAGAAGATGCAAAGAGGAGAACAACTTGCAATTGGCCACCTTAAATACCCTTTCTCATGATTGGCCAAGGGTCAGTGAGCTTACCAAACAAATGTTGTGTTCCAATAATTAGTGCTAAAGGTATTCTAATCAATAAAACAACAAGGGTGCCCAAATTTAGGCACTGGCCTACTTTTGTTTTTCTATAAATCCTATAAACATCATTCCATTTCTCATCTATCACTATATTGGTCTGCTATACGATATATTTAACTGAAATGGCTGATCCCAACAACCAACAGTGATTTATAAAAGGAAAATCAGGAAAATTATTAGTGGTGGCCAAACTTTTTTGTACCACTGTAAATATTAATTTTACATTTCACTACTGGATGAGAGAGTATCACTTTTTTTGGGACCGAGCAGATTCTTGCAGTATAGGGCCTTAAAACCACATTTTGCAGAGTACACCTGCCTTTCAAGGATCTTTGTTCTGTATCCTGTAAGAATCCTCTTTCCATATACTTTACTAGAGGATCTTTGACTCGTATTTTTGTAGTCTGTCCTTAAAACAGCAGAGCCCTTTCGTCTTTGCCAAAATGCAAGACATTTTACAGTTTTGGTCCTTGAAACCAGCAGATTCCTCCTGTGACATACTTGTAAAGGATCTTTGACAAAAATGTTTGTAGTGGGTCCTTAAAGATAGCAGAGTGTTTCTGTCATATAGAGGATCTTTGGCTACCATTGTTGCAGTATGTCCTTTAAAAAAGCAGAACCGTCCTGTCTTATAGAGGATCTTTGTCTTGCTTCTTACAATTTTGGTCCTTAAAAGCAGCAGACTCCTCCTGTGACATACTTGTAAAGGATCTTTGACTAAAATGTTTGTAGTGGGTCCTTAAAGATAGCAGAGTGTTCCTGTCATATAGAGGATCTTTGGCTACCATTGTTGCAGTATGACCTTGAAAAGAGCAAAACCGTCCTGTCTTATAGAGGATCTTTGTCTTGCTTCTTACAATTTTGGTCCTTAAAAGCAGCAGACTCCTCCTGTGACATACTTGTAAAGGATCTTTGACTAAAATGTTTGTAGTGGGTCCTTAAAGATAGCAGAGTGTTCCTGTCATATAGAGGATCTTTGGCTACCATTGTTGCAGTATGACCTTGAAAAGAGCAGAACCGTCCTGTCTTATAGAGGATCTTTGTCTTGCTTTTTACAGTTTTGGTCCTTAAAAGCAGCAGACTCCTCCTGTCACTTGTAGAGGATCTTTGACTAGTACTTTAGTAGTAGGTCCTTCTTTGAAAAGGTTAAGTGCCTCAAAAATAAATTCCTGTATCTGCACCTTTGTCCAGATTCTCACTAAACATACACGGACTTCTTTGTTGATACACGTACCACCGTTCTAAAATTACTATTCACTTTTCTATGACTGATATTATTATTATTATACATCTACAATGGGCTAAATGGGTTAGTATTCAACCCATTACTATTCAAGTGTTCAGCCAAAGAAAGCCTGGCCTGGCTCTACAAGATGACCTAAGACCGGTGTGGTCCCAGCACATATTCTGAAAGATTCATTGGTCCACCAAACAGGAAGTAGCATCAATTAGCCATTGAAGAGGAAGGTCACCATGAATGAGCGGGTCAGTTGCTTTTATTTTCACGATAACAACGCCCCATTTATTCATATGTCTTTGTTGGAGGAGATAAATAATGACCTTCTTGTTCTGTCGAGAGGACGGGTTAAGGATGGGGGGAAAAGGAAAGAATGAGTGCTGGCTCCATATGAACAAAAAGAAAAGGCTTTTTGTTTTTGTAAAAAGGCTGAATAAAACAAAAATTATATTGAAAGACAAAGCTCTGCTTTATTATTAGTTGGAGCTTCTTTCCTTTACAGTTTGACTTTTTACTCAATTTTTCCAGTTTCTGATGGATTTTTGGTTTAATTTTGTTTCTTCACAGTGTCACGGGCCAATAAAAAAATAAGTTGCGGGTCACAAAAGGCCCTCGGGCACCTTGGACACCCCTGATATACAGTAATCCCTCACCACTTTGAGCTCTGAGGTTCATGCCTTCACTTTCACATTTTTCAAAAATCTACATATGTACACAAATGTACATATTTAAGCAACTTTTACCCATTTGTGGCCATATATTTTGTCTTACTTTAGCTTCTTTTGTCTACTATCTTAAATCTTGTAATAGGAGTGTAAAGGTGACTATAGGGGTGTTATTTCATGTCTCTAATAATGTTCATAAGCTTATTTAGAAGGTTGTAAACAGTTTGTAACAGTCTAATATGTGTTATTTACTCCTATTATGTCTACTATATTGGATAATAGGAGTGTAAAGGTGACTGTAGGGGTGTTATTTCATGTCTAGAGGGCTATAATCATGTTCAAAAGCGTATTTAGAAGGTTGTAAACATCTTTTCTCTGTGCTCTGATATGTCTTACTTTTATTATGTCTACTATCTTGGGTAATAGGAGTGTAAAGGTGACTATAGGGGTGTTATTTCATGTCTACAGAGCTCTATTAATGTTAGAAAGCATGTTTAGAAGGTGGTAAACAGGTTTTCTATGTCTAATATGCCTTATTTTCTCTTATGTCTAACATATTGGGTAATAGGAGTGTAAAGGTTACTATAGGGGTGTTATTTCATGTCTAGAGGGCTCTAATCATGTTCAAAAGCGTATTTAGAAGGTTGTAAACATCTTTTCTCTGTGCTCTGATATGTCTTACTTTTATTATGTCTACTATCTTGGGTAATAGGAGTGTAAAGGTGACTGTAGGGGTGTTATTTCATGTCTAGAGGGCTCTAATCATGTTCAAAAGCGTATTTAGAAGGTTGTAAACATCTTTTCTCTGTGCTCTGATATGTCTTACTTTTATTATGTCTACTATCTTGGGTAATAGGAGTGTAAAGGTGACTATAGGGGTGTTATTTCATGTCTAGAGGGCTCTAATCATGTTCAAAAGCATATTTAGAAGGTTGTAAACATCTTTTCTCTGTGCTCTGATATGTCTTACTTCTTTTATGTCTACTATATTGGGTAATAGGAGTGTAAAGGTGACTGTAGGGGTGTTATTTCATGTCTAGAGGGCTCTAATCATGTTCAAAAGTGTATTTAGAAGGTTGTAAACATCTTTTCTCTGTGCTCTGATACGTCTTACTTCTATTATGTCTACTATATTGGGTAATAGGAGTGTAAAGGTGACTGTAGGGGTGTTATTTCATGTCTAGAGGGCTCTAATCATGTTCAAAAGCGTATTTAGAAGGTTGTAAACATCTTTTCTCTGTGCTCTGATATGTCTTACTTCTATTATGTCTACTATATTGGGTAATAGGAGTGTAAAGGTGACTGTAGGGGTGTTATTTCATGTCTAGAGGGCTCTAATCATGTTCAAAAGCGTATTTAGAAGGTTGTAAACATCTTTTCTCTGTGCTCTGATATGTCTTACTTTTATTATGTCTACTATATTGGGTAATAGGAGTGTAAAGGTGACTATAGGGGTGTTATTTCATGTCTAGAGGGCTCTAATCATGTTCAAAAGTGTATTTAGAAGGTTGTAAACATCTTTTCTCTGTGCTCTGATATGTCTTACTTTTATTATGTCTACTATCTTGGGTAATATGAGTGTAAAGGTGACTATAGGGGTGTTATTTCATGTCTAGAGAGCTCTCATAGCGCTCAAAAGTGTATTTACAAGGTCGTACAGCTGTTCTTTGTTCCACCTGTGGAAAAAACTTCAATTTCTAGATTAGAAATCCTAGTTAGGCGAAGACTTATCACGGTGGGTCTGGGAACAATGAACCATGATAAACAAGTGCTTACTTTATTGCAAATGTCTTCCTTACCGGTGTTCTTATGCATTGTATCACCATTGCTCACCCTGTTCCTTTTATGAGGCACATCATTTTTGAGAAAGGCTGTGGAAAATACATCCTCCTTTGATTTCTTGCATATTTTTGTCTTTGTGTGTTAACCAAATCTCATGTGAGCGCTTTGATCGTCACCTCATCATTTGTGGAAAAAGAGCAAAAGCGGCATAGCGGATGTAACAATACAAAACATAGACTGTTCAGATTAGATCATGCTGGGGTAAAAGCTGAAAGACGGTGAATTTGGAGTTGGATTGTTGACTGGAGGAGCTTTATTATAGGCTGAAAAAGACACCGTGTACCTACACGTACCACTGTGCAGCATACTATGCTATGTGTACTACAATATTTGACAAAAAAAACATTCACGTTTCAGACATTCATGCTTGCATCTGCAAAAGGCAGGCTTGATAAGAATAATGATGAGAAGGACAAAAATGGCTAAAACCAAGCGAGCAATTACAGGAGGAAGTGCATCAGCGTACCTGAATCCATTTGTCAGGAATGGCCATGGCGAGGCGGTAATCAAAGCCAAGCCCTCCCTCCTCCACTCCCCTGCAGAGGGCGGGCATCCCTGACACGTCCTGTGGAAAACTGTGGTTAACTTCTTTTTACGCTTGGAGGTCATGAAGACTCTTATACATCATTACGTGGTTACGTCATACAGCAAATCCCCGCTTTGCTCAGCGGTTTCGTTACGACCAAGATCCAGTCGCATGCTAGCCCACAGGTGTCAAAGCCAAGGTCCGGGAGCCAGATGTGGCCTGTCACATGACTTTATGCGGCCTGCCGGAGTCTTGGAATAACGTGTGTCAATCACGCAATCACCTTTTTCCTTTGACGTGGATGTATTCTTTCTTTTTGTTCTTCTAAGTTCTTCTTCTTCTATTTTTTTATTGTACATTGTAAATATATCAGCTCACAAGAAAACTAAAAATACAAAACAGTAAAATATCAAGTGTACAGAGCCTTTTTGAGTTAGAAATATTTTAGTAGCATAACATTTAAAAGTAAAAAAAAAATAAATTGTGCTGCTGCTGTTTTTTTGTTGTACTATTTTTAAAATGTAAAATCGGCCACACATTGGACACGCCCGCCTTAGTGTGCGATGTGGCTGTGCTCAACAAGCATGACATGCCATGGACTACAGCGTGATGTGCTAACGACACCGATGAATACTTAAGGAAGCAATGAAGCCTAATGATGAAGCGTCCTTGGCTAATAGCAGCTGCGGGCGGTGTCATTGCAAAGGAGGACTTTTACCTCTGCGATGGTGATGCAGTCGGGGTAGAGGGTGTGTAGGATGTGATTGGCCAACATCAGGTACACCAGAGAGTCTTCATCCACGTGGAGGCCAAAGTACTCGCTGTAGTCCCCGGAGAAGCCGGTTCCTTCCCAGGAAAGAAGCATTTTTAGCCGGTAAAAAAGGTCCCAAACTGGGCCTAACCCCAAAATGAATTTTTAAAAATCTTAATATTATGAGATTATTGTCATTTCTTCTGTTTTTTGAAAGAAAATATTTTCAGCTATTTCAACTTTGTCCTTGTAATATTTTTACTTTATTGCCAAAATCTTATAAATTTTACTCAAACTAATTTTCCAAAAATTACAACTTTTTAAAATATTTTTTCTGTAATATTTTAATTCTATGGTATTAAAATGGCATTTGTTTTTTTTTACTTAATTGTATGAGTTTATTCTATTCTCATTGGAATATGACTTTTGATATTTTGACTTTATTCATAAGAAACAGAAGCTATTATTTTCCCCATTTCTGCCGTCATTTGTGAAAGAAAATATTTTTCAGCTATTTCAACGTTTTTATTGTAATATTTTGACTTTATTGCCATAATGTTAACTTTTTCCCCAACCTAATTTTCTAAGTTTCTCCTAATATTACGACTTAAAAACAATAAACTATTTTTCCTTTAACATTTCAACTCTGTGTTACTAAAATAACATTTTTTCTGATAATTTTCCAAATTTTTTCTCAGAAAATTGCTAATTTTTTCTTGTTAAAATTGTTACTTTATTCTGACAAAGTTGGTTTTTTTTTTACATTTCTGCAGTCGGCTTTCTTTTTATTACTTTCAAGTATTCCAACTTTTGTAAATTTTGATCTTTATTCCCATGTTTTGAGTTTATTCTCATAACTTTTCCCCCAACCTCATTTTCCAAAAATTTAATTTGACTTAATTTGTGGTTTTGTTTGTTTCTCCTCATATGAAATGTCCCCACTAAGGGATGAATAAAGGTATAAAGGCATATCTATCTATATATGTAAAGGTATATAAATGTTACTACTAAAACATTATTTTTCCTTATAATATTATGATGTTATTCTCCTTTTTCACCCTGAATATTTTGACTATTTGGGGGGGTAAAATTCCAGCTCATTGTTGCATTTTGGGAGTTTTTAAAAACTTTTCTTGTTAATTATATTATTGGAATGTGCCACATGCCAATAAATAAACAGCCACGGGCCCCAAATGGGCCGTGGGCCACACTTTGAACCCCCCCTAGTGGTAGCTGTTTTGAATCCTACCTATTCCGTGGTGATGGTACAGCATGGACGTGACGCCGTCGAATCGGAAGCCGTCAAACTTGTACTCCTCCATCCACCAGCGCAGGTTGGATAGCAGGAAGCGCATCACTTCCCAGCTAACAGGAACACACACAGCCAAGGTCAGAAGCAGCAGCCGGAGCTCTGAATTATTCACACGGCTCATCATTGCACTTTGAACAGTAGAAATGAATTTGCAGCGCTGCAGGACATTCAGGTATTGATGACCAAAGTGTGTTGATATCGTACGCAGCGTGGAGGCGGGAGGAGGCGGGAGGCGGCGGGAGGCGGCGGATGGCGTTTTCATCAACCGACGTTCAGCTTTTCCTTGCTTGTCCATCAGAGCGACGGCGTGACCTGCGGTCAGCGTCGAGCACGGTGCCGAACAGAGAGGATTGGGCGCTCCACTCGGGTAAACAAACACCATGTGTGGGGTAGTGAAGGCGGGGGGATGGGGGGGGGGTTTCTATTTACTTTGCCGCGTGTTCTTAAACGCCTGACGAGCCAACAAGAAGCGACAACACGCTACCACAAATGGAGGAGCGCTGCCTGAGCAGGAGTTGTGTGGATGGGGGGGGGGCATACACAAGCTGCCCCCTCACCCAACCAGATGCAGATATGCTGAAGATTATCTCAGCTTTGTCATATCGATTTTTCAACCTAAATTTAAAAAAATTCCAACTTTATTCATTCATTCATTCATTTTCTACCGCTTTTTCCTCACGAGGGTCGCGGGGGTGCTGGAGCCTATCCCAGCTGTCTTTGGGCGAGAGGCGGGGTACACCCTGGACTGGTGGCCAGCCAATCACAGGGCACATATAGACAAACAACCATTCACACTCACATTCATACCTATGGACAATTTGGAGTGGCTAATTAACCTAGCATGTTTTTGGAATGTGGGAGGAAACCGGAGTACCCGGAGAAAACCCACGCATGCACGGGGAGAACATGCAAACTCCACACAGAGATGGCCGAGGGTGGAATTGAACCCTGGTCCTCCTAGCTGTGAGGTCTGGCGCTAACCACTCAACCGCCGTGCAGCCTCCAACTTTATTTTTACACTTAAAAATTTTACTTCTTAACATCTTTTTTATAATATTCTTGTTAAATTACAGCCTTAAAAAATTCCCAAATATTTCACTCTTCTTGAAATTTTTTTTAAATTTTTGCGGTGTGGCAAAAAAAAAAAAAAAAAAATTTAGAAGCCAAAATTTGTGAATGTTGAATCCCACAACGTTGGACCACAACGTTTGTGGGTGTTCCAGAATGGATCCAGCAAGCGAGTGTGAAGAAATGGATAGAAATCCAGTATTTACAATGGACGCACTTCCAGCAGCGATATTACGTGCCCCCCCCGACCCCTCCCCCAAAGCATGTTTTTCCGTCACCGCTGCCTGCTTTAGCAATAGAGGCCAGTGTTGTTTACAATTTGCTTGTGCATTAAAACAGCGCAGACTGAGCGATGACTTCATTGAGCGCGTATCTGCCGCGGGACCGCCACATCCGACTACGCGGCCTGTAATTGGGCTTGATGATGAATGGCGTCGCGGCTCCTAATGTGGCAGGACGCTTCCATGGCGGGGCCTGCTAGCTCTGCCTGACTATTATCTCCATCCCAGAGGATGCGGTGTCGGAGTCTTTGTTGGCCGTGTGCGGCGGAGCGGAGGACCTAATCTATTTATCACAAGGTCTGTGCGACCACCCGGCCTCGCCGCCACTGTCGGATCACGCCGAGTCCCCTCGTGTTCCTCCTCCAGGGAAGAGGGAAGCGTTGATGTAACATTTGGCTTCACACCTGTCAACTCACGCTGGGGTTGGACATCTCTGAGGATGAGGCTGCACATAAGAAGAAAAAAAAAAAAAAAAAAAAAGCAGCAGGACTGGTTAAAACCTGCCCTCAGTCGTATATTTGAGGAGCGAGCGAGGGATTATTAAAAGCAAGAGCTGTTAAGTGTGGGGATGGATGTGGCAGTTTGAGACGTTATTGGAGTTCTGCCCGAGTCTGATGCCGGGCCTCTTGGCTGCTGCTGCTGCTGCTGCAACAGCTTTTTTGACATGATGAAATAGGCCCTAATCGAATACAAAATGTCAAACTGCTTCCTCGCCGCCGCCGCCGCCGCTGCAGCGTCACGGCCCGGGAAAGTAAATCTGCGCCTAAATAGAGGTTGAGGAGGGTCAAGTGAGAAAGTAAGCAAAGCTACTTTTCGAACATTCGTAGCAGCACAAAGCAGCGCTGACTCGCCCCGCTGCGGCCTTGATGTACACTTTTACTCCACCAACATCAAACTGTAATCTACAGGAAACAGGGATTTTCTTCCACTTGAAACAACAACAAATGTGCTCCTTGGAATTCCTTCACGGGGAGTCACCAATAACTTGTCAGTATGTGATCAGTCAGGTCAAATGGCAGCATTCATGTACCGCTTTGTCTGTCTTTATGCGTCACTCATCCTGCTGTTTCTCCTCCAGCGTTGGCATTTCACACTCCAATAGTAGAAAGTAATAATAATAATAATAATACATTTTATTTGTATAGCGCTTTTCAAGATACTCAAAGACACTTTACAAAAGAATGAAGTTGAATAGAGCAAGTAGAATGGATGCTCACACATTCGTGAGTCGGAATATTTGGGTAAAAAACAACAAAAAAACCAAACATAATTTACATGTTTTTTTTTTGTTTTTTTTTCCCCAAGAAAATTATTTTCAAATTCATTTTCTTTTTTTAATGTTTTTTTTTTCCTACATTTTTGTCTAAAGCCATGGTATGATGCACATTCACCATTCAGAATTTATGACCCTGCAAATGTGCAGATTTTTGGTCCAAAAAAATTATTCCAAAGATTTTTCCTTTAAAAATGCATTTATTAAGGAGACCGGGGTTCAATTCCACCCTCGGCCATCTCTGTGTGGAGTTTGCATGTTCTCCCCCCGTGCATGCGTGGGTTTTCTCCGGGTACTCCGGTTTCCTCCCACATTCCAAAAACATGCTAGGTTAATTGGTGACTCCAAATTGTCCATAGGTATGAATGTGAGTGTGAATGGTTGTTTGTCTATATGTGCCCTGTGATTGGCTGGCCACCAGTCCAGGGTGTACCCCGCCTCTCGCCCGAAGACAGCTGGGATAGGCTCCAGCACCCCCGCGACCCTCGTGAGGAAAAGCGGTAGAAAATGAATGAATCATTTACAAGTTTTTTTTCCAAGAAAATTATTTTCAAATTCATTTTCTTTTTTTGTAATGTTTTTTTCCTACATTTTTGTCTAAAGCCATGGTATGATGCACATTTACCATTCAGAATTTATGACCCTGAAAATTTGCAGATTTTTGGTCCAAAAAAATAATGATTCTAAAGATTTTTCCTTTAAAAATGCATTTATTATTATATGTTTTCACATTTTCTATAAAGCCATGGTAGGAATGGCATTGACTACATTTATGATTCAGCATTTATGAGGCTCCACATTTGCATATAAAAAGATTTACAACTTTTTTCCTTTAGAATTTTTTTTTTATGTATTTCTTTTTTACCTCTGGAGCCAATAATTGAAAAAAAAATGCCCTTTGTAAATTGTACATTTTTTTGTTTATTATAATTTTTTTTTCTTTTCCGTTTTTTGGTCTTTTTTTTAAAGTTTTCTTAAAAAAAAAGTTTGAATTCATTGAATTGTTTTATTTTTCCTGTAAAGCCATGTCAAGCCATTTCCTGTCAAGCACTTTATGACTGTATACTGTAGATTCCCGCACATTTAGAACAGATTTGCATACCTGCATATTTCAACCCCCCAAATTGAGAATAGGCTCTTTTGCCGTAGAAAGCCATCTGGTTCAGCATCGAGTGGGTGATAATTCTACAGATGTGACAATGCAGGAGAAATGGAGAGCATGTAGCTGTGGCTGCACCAGTGTTCAAATGGGCACGTGTTGATGTTTTTATGCTTCACTTGAGGAGTCATGAAGTGTGAGATTGCAAGTCGGGCAGTGAGCCTCGTCACTTGAAAGGACAGGAAGTCTGTTATGATGTGCATTCCAGCCGTATTGTCCTGAGCACTTCCTACCCCTTCTGTGGTAGCGTAACAAAAAAAACAAACACAGAAAGCCAAAGAAAAAGCACTTTGACGCTTGAGTTGTCCTAGTTTAGAAGAGGCAGCTTAAGGCAGCTTTGGAGGTGGGTTTTTGGGCTCATTTTGGTTTCCACTGTGGAGACGGCATATTTATGAGCTAGCAAGCGGAGTCGCCAGTGGAATAACACGCTTCCCTTCAGCTCATCTTCATGCTCGGTTGCGCCTTATCAGGTTTTATTTCCGCCCTGCAGACAAACACGACTGCGACCCCCGTTTAATGCGCTGTGCCCGAGGTCGCGGGCGGACGGAGGAGGTGGGGAAGATTCTACACCACGGGGTCAAGCTGTCACCACGGCAGAGGGAAGGTTGTGAGAAAGCTGCAGGTCAGATGAGCGCATGACGATGAATGATGCAGGACAAGGACAAATAGTGATGTCTTTTCATGCATATTAAGGATCAACCTATTCGCTGTTTATGGTGATATGTGCTGTTGCCTTCATCATTATTGCTAAGCAGGGCGAACAGACCACAGCAGCCTATCTACTGTCTGGCTGTTATTACATGTCTATAGGGCTCAATAATGTTAAAAACATATTTAAAAAGGTCCTAAACAGGCTTTATAAGCAATAATATATTTGATATTATCTTATTATATTTACTATATTGAGTGTAAAGATGACCATAGGGGTGTTATTTCATGTCTAGAGGGCTCTAATAATATCAAAAACATATTTCGAAGGTCTTAAACAGGCTTTATAAGCAATAATATGTTTTATTTTCTCTTATTATGTCTACTATAATGGTTGACAGGAGTGGAAAGATGACTATAGGGGTGTTATTTCATGTCCAGAGGGCTCTATTAATATTAAAAACATATTTTGAAGGTCCTAAACTGGCTTTATAAGCAATAATATCTTATTTTCTCTTATTATGTTTACTATAATGGGTCACAGGAGTGTAAAGATGACCATAGGGGTGTTATTTCATGTCTAGAGGGCTCTAATAATATTAAAAACATATTTCGAAGGTCTTAAACAGGCTTTATAAGCAATAACATGTTTTATTTTCTCTTATTATGTCTACTATAATGGTTGACAGGAGTGGAAAGATGACTATAGGGGTGTTATTTCATGTCCAGAGGGCTCTATTAATATTAAAAACATATTTTGAAGGTCCTAAACTGGCTTTGTAAGCAATAATGTCTTATTTTCTCTTATTATGTTTACTATAATGGGCCACAGGAGTGTAAAGATGACCATAGGGGTGTTATTTCATGTCTACGGGGCTCTAATAATATTAAAAACATATTTTGAAGGTCCTAAACAGGCTTTATAAGCAATAATATGTCTTATTTTCTCTTATTATGTCTACTATAATGGTTGACAGGAGTGGAAAGATGACTATAGGGGTGTTATTTCATGTCTAGAGGGCTCTTATAATATTAAAAACACATTTTGAAGGTCCTAAATAGGGTTTATAAGCAAAAATATGTCTTATTTTCTCTTATTATGTCTACTATATCAGGTGACCAGAGTGTAAAGATGACCATGGGGGTGTTATTTCATGTCTACGGGGCTCTAATAATATTAAAAACATATTTTGAAGGTCCTAAACAGGCTTTATAAGCAATAATATGTCTTATTTTCTCTTATTATGTCTACTATAATGGTTGACAGGAGTGGAAAGATGACTATAGGGGTGTTATTTCATGTCTAGTCTAGAGGGCTCTTATAATATTAAAAACACATTTTGAAGGTCCTAAATAGGGTTTATAAGCAAAAATATGTCTTATTTTCTCTTATTATGTCTACTATATCAGGTGACCAGAGTGTAAAGATGACCATAGGGGTGTTACTTCATGTCTACAGGGCTCAAATAATATTAAAAACATATTTTGAAGGTCCTAAACAGGCTTTATAAGCAATAATATTTCTTATTTTCTCTTATTATGTCTACTATGATGGTTGACATGAGTGGAAAGATGACTATAGGGGTGTTATTTCATGTCTAGAGGGCTCTAATAATGTTAAAAACATATTTAGAAGGTCCTAAACAGGCTTTATATGCAAAGGTATGTCTTATTTTCTCTTATTATGTCTACTATATCGAGTGACCAGAGTGTAAAGATGAACATAGGGGTGTTATTTCATGTCTAGAGGGCTCTTATAATATTAAAAACACATTTTGAAGGTCCTAAACAGGCTTTATAAGCAACAATATGTCTTATTTTCTCTTATTATGTCTACTATGATGGGTGACAGGAGTGTAAAGATGACTATAGGGGTCTTATTTGGTGTCTAGAGGGCTGTAGTAATGTTAAACCTTGTATGTAGAAGGTTGTAAATGGGGTTTCTAAGCTCTAACTATGAACATATTCTATTTATAAATGAGGAATCTGAACAGCTGTGGGGTCTGGAACCAATGAATTAACAGTGATAAATGCGGGATTAGTGCATACTTAAAGAGCTGGCTGAATATTGAATGAAGTTCCAATCTGACGCTGATCCAAATAGAATTGTTTGCAAAGTTCTCCCATGTTCTGTGCTGTTTTTTTTTTTTTTTAAACATATCAATCCTTCTCAATAGCTAAAAAAAAGTGTGGTGTGACTGAAGCAGAGAAAAAAAGTTGTGTTTGCTGGCCGCTGACAGAATAACGTGGTCATATGTTGCACCACATTGTCAAACAGACGTGCAGGCAGTCTGCTGGGAGCCCCCCCTCCTGTCTTGGTGGGCTTTGGTGCTGCTATTTGGTTCTGCCTGGCTCTCGCTAAGCATCCCGGGAAAAATATCTTTTGTCGCTTAAGAGACAAAATGTGATACGATGGTTTCCCTTTTGCTCGCGCCTACGGGGAGCACGTGGCAGCCTTTCAGGTTCATGCAGCCAACACTTAGAAATACATTATGTAGATCCACTCTGCTTTAACTCAACATCTAAAGAAAAGAACGCTTACGTTCGGAACTCTTCCCTGGGTTCAGTTTTTGTTTTCCATTCAGGTTTGACTTTAGGAAAACATTTTCGTCCATCTAACTCCGTTATTCGGCAGGATAGCTAAAGGTTCTGTTGGAGATCTGTAGCAGATCTAAAGATTGGAATATTCATTCATTCATTTTCTACCGCTTTCTCCTCACGGGGGTCGCGGGGTTGCTGGAGCCTATCCCAGCTGTCATCGGGCGAGAGGCGGGGTACACCCTGGACTGGTGGCCAGCCAATCACAGGGCACATATAGACAAACAACCATTCACACTCACATTCATACCTATGGACAATTTGGAGTCGCTAATTAACCTAGCATGTTTTTGGAATGTGGGAGGAAACCGGAAAACTGAACAAGCAAACAACAAGCAAACTCCACACAGAGATGGCCGAGGGTGGAATTGAACCCTGGTCTCCTAGCTGTGAGGTCTGCACGCTAACCATGCCGCCCAGATTGGAATATAGAAAATGTAAATATTAAGGCGCTCGGGCCCATTTTAGGTCCAGTAAGAATCAAATTTGATTTAAATGCTAGCAAGTAATTCTCCAACAGGACGCAAGGGGACCTCATGGTTAGCATGTCAGTCATACAGACAGGTAAATCTCCAATAAATGCCATATTTCTAAATTAATTGCACACTGCTTTCATCGTATGCACCTGTCTTATTCCAGTGGGAAGGCCAATAAGTGTTCCCAAACCACGGAGGAGGCTTCTCCTTGTAACGATCGCTCACCAAAGGCTAAACTCGATATGTTAACCAAGTAGCCGAGCGATGCCATAAACACTTCCGGCCCGTCATTCAATGCACACCGTGTGGGAAGCACTACGCCTGTGTTCCGTGACCAAAGAAATCCGTCGGGTGTCCGTGTACACTCCTAATAAGGAGTTTGGAAAAAGTGCTTTGGAGTAATCAAAGCATCTGCTTCAAGCTGATGTTTACGACGCAAGTGTTTGAGTTACACCCATTCCGCCAGTTGCTTCATGTAACAGCAGCAGAAGACGATCACCCCGTGTACAGATCATTAAGAAATCTAAAAACCACGTACAGCACAATCCCGTCAGAGAGGGAATAATTATTCCTTTGTGCTGCGGCGCAGCATGGGAACGCGCTGAGGAGTTAAAAGCTTACATTTCAAAAGCCTGGCGGTGGGCCTTCTTCCCGTATCTCGCCAATCCACCGGTAGATTGAAGTCAAACCATTCCGGGGAGGTGGTCGGATTACAAGTTCCTCAGAAACTCTCTCATCTGGAGCGCCCTGACCCGATGGAAAGGTTTGGTTTCTTGGGCTGCCAGCTCGCGGACGTGCCAGACCGCCGCCTCCACTGACTTGGCCGGCGTCTCAAGGTGACTTTGGCATCTTCGAACGAAACATCGGCCAATGAATTAGGCTGACATCCCCCCCATGTTGTCAGCACGCACTCGTACAAGCGCGTACGTTGCACATTCGGATGGCTTTCGGAGTTTGGGAAAAGGATTTATCTGCTAGGAAAACATATTGTCCTTCAATATTTTCAAGGGTGTTTGAGCGCCACGCAAATGCTCCGGAAAATTGAAATGAATAATTAATCTTGTTCAATTTATTAGAAGGCGGCGGTCCAAGTTTTTTTGGGGGGCGAGATAGTAAAACCTCACAAAGTCAAGCAGCTGTACATGTATTCAGATTTTTCCGTACGGAACACAGTGTACCGTTCCCATACATTCCTTTATTTGGGATTTTTTTTTTCAATTCAATACATTTCCAACTACCTGTCAGCCGTCAGGCATTTTAACGGGACTGCCTGTTGTTCCAACATCGTGGCTTCACACACCTCATACACACCAGGCCTGCCAGAGGAGAAGACCACGTAGCAGGAGGGATCAGTGTTGCCAACACGGCAACTTAGTAGCTATATTTAGCAAGTACACAAAGCTTTGCTAAACGTGGTTAATTGGTTCCAGACCTGAGCATCCTTGGTGAAATTCCCAGAAGCAGAACTCCTTATTTTGTAGTTGGAGCATAGAAAAGCCGTTTATGACCTTCCAAATACACTCTAAAAAGTAATTTAGAGTATCTGCTGACACCACTTGATTTAATACATAAATGCAATGTCAAAAATGTAATTAATTGATTTAGATAAACTTTCCAAGTTGATCACTTTATTTTTTAAGTTATGTTCAAACAATAATGTTGGCTATTACATGAACTTAATTTTGCATGTCATATACACTCAAATTTTATTGTTGGTAAGCTTAAAACAAATTTCAAGTTGCCATGACTTAATAAAATTAGCTTGGTAACATAATTTCTCTCAACATTAACCTTTCCATTTTAAGTTCCATCTCCTATATGTAAATATATATAAGTTATCGCTACTTAAAAAGCTGTGTGCAGTGTTATTATAATTAAGTAGACAACAAATTAAACTACTTAAAATGATTAAGTCAGTTGACTTAACATATTTTTTGGAGTTACAAACTTAAAAACTTGTCCCTATGACAACAATTATTCAGTAAGCATTACTTAAAATAAGCTTTGAGTAAAGAGGAAAAGCTAATTTGTGCAATGCAATATTGTTTGTTGGTTCAAAGCAATTTCAAATTAAGTTGTCGTAACTAAGAAAGACGAATGGAAACTGTTGCGTCGATTTTTTTTTTGTTGAGGCTAAACATTTATTTTTTGAGTGTATGTCTTTTTTTTTACATTATTAGAGCCATCTAGACATGAAATAACACCCCTACAGTCACCGTTGCACTCCATTACTCATTATAGTAAACATAATAAGAGAAAATAAGCCATAATATATGCTTAAATGTCACCATCCTTGCACTTCCTGCTATGGCTATTGTCTGACCAATAGCCATAGCTATAGCTGAAATATTACTGACACCTAGTGACCACTATAGAATACTACATCAATGACGGAATGCATCTTCTGAATGTCTTATGTTGGTATTTTACTACTACTTAGCTTAGATTTTTATGCTTGCAAACGCGGCTGCACGATAGACGAGTTGTTCGCGAGCAAGCCGCACAGCTAGGAGACCAGAGTTCGATTCCAGCCAATGTATTTCTGAAAAACCGTGATAGAATGAAGCCGTGATGTCGGAAGTGCAAAGCAGCGAGGGCGTTTCACCCAAACAAACTTCCACAACCTGAATTTGTTAAGTTTTTCACTGCGGTGTGCATCCACAAATGTTTTATTTACCGCACAGTCAAAAAAAAAAACAAAACCCCAAAAAAACCCATCAAATTGTTATTCAGCAGCTGTGAAAAGACTCCCAGCCTGGAAGTGATGTTTGCAAAGCCAGGCCCTTGGAATACTGATAGCAGATGCCGTGTTTGCCTCGGAGGTGCGTGGACTTAACAAATGAGATCTATCCAAACACGGAGGTCTCCAGTGAAACTCGTGCGGCCAAAGACGACAAAGCAACAAAAAGCGTTGCACGATAAAAGCCAACAGAAGCGACAAAGACCGTGCGGCGGGGAAAGTGAAGCAGATCCCGGGCTGGATAGCCGCTATCAGCCGGCGTCTGTCAAACTAATAAGACGATGGCGGTGGTGCCGTGATGGCCGATAGCGACGGTGCTCGATTAAAAACAGCCTGCGTTTCACTTTCACGCTAGCTTTGACGCTACCCCGCCAGGTGGAATTTCCTCAAACAAAGATGTCCGAACAGACAAACCAGCTCGCTGTGAAGCTCCGCTGGGCTTTCACAAACGACTCCTTGCGTGCCTCCTCTCCCCCCTCGGTGGAGCCATATGTCTCCACTGTGTCTAATGAGCGCCGCTGATTGGACATCCCTGTAACTGATGAAAGTGCAACCTTGCCCTCTTCTTATTGCCCCCAAGCCGGACACTAAGCACTGCGGAATGTATTGAAAACTGCTGCCACTGACATGGAAAAGGCTTTTTGGACTCCTTTAGGACGCTTATTAACAGAAAGAACTCTGGCAAGCACGTGAAAATATCAACATTACGACCGGAACACCAAATCATCATGCATTGCCTCTCTGCAAAATATGGAAAATGGCAAAGAAAGCAAGCTAGTTGTCTTGCGTGTGACCTTGAACGCATCGCCGCCTATCATATGAAAGAGGATCTAATAAAAATGCAGGAATGTGAGCTCCACTCCGGTTCGCATTTATCAGTTTGTTCGACAAAACTTATGTTGTACTGATGATGACACAGTGTGTTCTCTTTATTGCTTTACTCTCACTTGCTTTGCCTTCACTCATGTTGTCGCTGCAGTTGATAGCAAATTAGCGCGCAGACCTCACAGCTAGGAGACCGGGGTTCAATTCCACCCTCGGCCATCTCTGTGTGGAGTTTGCATGTTCTCCTTGTGCATGCGTGGGTTTTCTCCGGGTACTCCGGTTTCCTCCCACATTCCAAAAACATGCTAGGTTAATTAGCCACTCCAAATTGTCCATAGGTATGAATGTTAGTGTGAATGGTTGTTTGTCTATATGTGCCCTGTGATTGGCTGGCGACCAGTCCAGGGTGTACCCCGCCTCTTGCCCGAAGACAGCTGGGATAGGCTCCAGCGCCCCTCGCGAGGAAAAAGCGGAATGACTGATCCCAATAACATTTATAAAAGGAACATTTTTAAATTACGAGGGTGCCCAAACTTTTTCATACCACTTTACATACACACACACACAGTATATTAAACATTATTTTTGTTTTTTAAGGAAAAATAAATAAATACAAATATCACAGTGCATCTTTTGAATTTTTGGAAGTTGTCGTTCAGCAGTCATTAAAATTTCTTCAATGTCAGTAAGTATGAATTCATTCATTCATTCAACACCCCTGCCTTTATAGCTCTTTGTCAGGATTGAACATGTGACATAATATATAGAGCATAAAATGACCTTCCAAATACTCTTTAACATTATTAGAGATCCCCAGAAATGAAATAACATCCCTACAGTCACATTTTCACTCCTTTTTCACAACATTATATACATTCATTCATTCATTCATTCATTTTCTACTGCTTATCCTCACGAGGGTCGCGAAGGGTGCTGGAGCCTATCCCAGCTGTCTTCGGGCAAAAAGCAGGGTACACCCTGGACTGGTGGCCAGCCCATCACAGGGCACATATACACAAACAACCATTCACACTCACATTCATACCTATGGACAATTTGGAGTCTCCAATTAACCTTAACAAGCATGATGTATCACGAAAAATAGCTTACATTAGCATACATGCTCAACCTACGAAGTCTAATGAACTGAAGAACCTCCTTTGTGGTCTACAATCACCAGTCCTCTGCAGGGCCTTCAATTAGCACTCGGTCATTAGATCAGATTAGATTCTAATTTATTGTCATTCACCGTGCCAATTACACAGTACATGAAATGCAGTTTGGCATCGAACCAGAAGTACAATAAACAGCAAGCTGTGGCTGTAGGCAACCCCGTGGTATAGTTTTATGAATGCCATGAGAAGGCGTTTCCCGAGTGGCTGTTCATCAGCATTATTAATGCTGACTCGGCACTTCGATCCATACAAGTTTGACCCTTGGTTCTGTTGCTTGTATATTTGTTTATAAACAACCAACCATGTGGTCAGAGATAAGTTTTTCTTTTCCCACTTTCTCATGCACTCCAAATCATTATTGAAGTAAAAGAAATAATATAAAGTAGCTTGTTGGACGTCATAATTGGTGAATAAGAAGCAAATGTTAAAATTGAGATGAAGTCCAAAACAGAAAGGAAGTACCTGGAGTAATTGAAGAGGCGGCTGTCCCACAGGCTGTGCTCCCCCCGTGGAGGCGAGTGGAAGTAGCAGGAGTCGGACCCGTCAAAGCTGTTGAGGCCGTCCTCTGTGTTTTTGGACGCGTGGCTGTGGACGACATCCAGCAGCACCACGATGCCCAACGAATGCGCCACATCGATCAGCTGCTTTAACTCGTCCGGGGTGCCGTAGCGGCTGGGAACACAAATGGAGAGAAATGCTTTCATCGTCTTTGATGGTTTAGTCTGGATGGAGCGTCACTGGCCATAAATTTGGCGTCATTCATCCATTTTCTATCTATCATATTCATTCATTCATTCATTCATTTTCTACCGCTTTTTCCTCACAAGGGTCGCGGGGGTGCTGGAGCCTATCCCAGCTGTCTTCGGGCGAGAGGCGGGGTACACCCTGGACTGGTGGCCAGCCAATCACAGGGCACATATAGACAAACAACCATTCACACTCACATTCATACCTATGGACAATTTGGAGTGGCTAATTAACCTAGCATGTTTTTGGAATGTGGGAGGAAACCGGAGTACCCGGAGAAAACCCACGCATGCACGGGGAGAACATGCAAACTCCACACAGAGATGGCCGAGGGTGGAATTGAACCCTGGTCCTCCTAGCTGTGAGGTCTGGCGCTAACCACTCAACCGCCGTGCAGCCTCCAACTTTATTTTTACACTTAAAAATTTTACTTCTTAACGCTAAGTTACTACATTTTTTTATAATATTCTTGTTAAATTACAGCCTTAAAAAAATTCCAAAATATTTCCCTATTCTTTAAATTTTTTTTTAATTTTTGCGGGGGTGGCAAAAAAAAAAAAAAAATTTAGAAGCCAAAATTTGTGAATGTTGAATCCCACAACGTTGGACCACAACGTTTGTGGGTGTTCCAGAATGGATCCAGCGTGCGAGTGTGAAGAAATGGATAGAAATCCAGTATTTACAATGGACGCACTTCCAGCAGCGATATTACGTGCCCCCCCCCCAAAGCATGTTTTTCCGTCACCGCTGCCTGCTTTAGCAATAGAGGCCAGTGTTGTTTACAATTTGCTTGTGCATTAAAACCTGAATCCTGGTCTCCTAGCTGTGAGGTCATCTATCATAGTCTATCTTCTTTAGTGTCACGGGTAAGCTGGAGCTCATCCCAGCTGAATTGGTGTGAGAGGCGGGCTACACCAACCAATCATAGGGCAGATGGGTCTCCACTGAACCTAGCATGTTTGTTTCTGGAATGTGGGAGGAAGCCTACACGGGAAGAACATGGCAACTCCACACCACATGCCCAAAACAGAAAATTGAACCCTTGATCTCCTGTCTATCATGCTCGGCACTAAATAGGAGAAATTCACAGGAAACTACTCAAAGTGGAAGGTTATGGTTTGGGGATTGACAGGAGACCGGATCAACAATTTAGGTTGAATCTGTGACGATGGAATATTTTAAATAATGCAACATATTTGAGCTTGTAGCGCGCAGACCTCACAGCTCGGAGACCAGGGTTCAATTCCACCCTCGGCCATCTCTGTGTGGAGTTAGCATGTTCTCCCCGTGCATGCGTGGGTTTTCTCCGGGTACTCCGGTTTCCTCCCACATTCCAAAAACATGCTAGGTTAATTGGCGACTCCAAATTGTCCATAGGTATGAATGTGAGTGTGAATGGTTGTTTGTCTATATGTGCCCTGTGATTGGCTGGCCACCAGTCCAGGGTGTACCCCGCCTCTTGCCCGAAGACAGCTGGGATAGGCTCCAGCACCCCCGCGACCCTCGTGAGGAAAAAGCGGTAGAAAATGAATGAATGAATGTATATAATGTTGTGGAAAAGGAGTGAAAATGTGACTGTAGGGGTGTTATTTCATTTCTGGGGATCTCTAATAATGTTAAATAGTATTTAGAAGGTCATTCTATGCTCTATATATTATGTCACATGTTCAATCCTGACAAAGAGCTATAAAGGCAGGGGTGTTGAAACTGTGGCTCAACGTCCATTTGTTAGAGATTGTCGAAATATGACGACCAGTCCAGGGTGTACCCCGCCTCTCGCCCGAAGACAGCTGGGATAGGCTCCAGCACCCCCCGCGACCCTCGTGAGGAAAAAGCGGTAGAAAATGAATGAATTTGAGCTTGTTCAAAACAGAGAGATGCACGGTGGAAGAGTGGTTAGGATGTTGGCTACACAGTCAGGAGATCTGGAAGATCTGGGTACTTCTTGGCAGGTGCTGTGGATAAATACGGTGTGTACCTCAGGGCTGCTACCCAGAGTAAAGATAGCATCGCTTATTAGTCTACTTATTGTACTCCGTTATGTCTCGCAAGCGTAAAACATCACCATGGAAGTGAAAATGAACTTTATAAAAAGCTCCCTAGAGAGGAGAAAGACTTACCAAAATGAATTGCTGGACTGGATCGGTTAAGGATGTAAGGAAGAAGCAGAGCTTGCATGAGAAATACTTCACTGCTGAGAGAAGTACTGTATGTATGCATGCATGCATGTATTCTTCCATATCTTTCACCATACTCCTCATATTTTCCGTCCTGCCGCGCTATCGCCGCATCAGCATCATCGCATAGCATCGCGAGCGGCACACCAGCATTAGCCGCTTCCCGGTATTCAAGCGTTGAGGTTTTAAATGACACTGAGCGATCAATCATGGGTGAAATTACGCTATATACCTTACACTCGGGGGCTTAGGCTGCACTCTGAGGGGAAGGAGGTGGGGGCGGGGTGGATCTCTGACAGAAGATAAACACTCCGACTAGTCCACCTTTATCGGAGAGTCCCGCCACTCTCTGGATTAACTGGAAATGTGTTTACAGAGAGATTACCGGCGGGGTCAGAAGCGCTAACCTTGATCGGACGCCGCTAGGAAATTGCTGGCTGGGTTGTGTCTTCATGGTCGTCACCCGCCCTCCGAGACTCAAATGAAAAAAAAAAGTCAGTCAGTTGTGTGAAAATGATGTTTGATTGGCCGATTCATGGCTCGGATGGAGGACTCCATTGTCATCTCTCCACCTGTCAAGGATCACCGAGCCTTCATGGAATATCACTCTGTATGAGAGCTACTAGGTTTTTTATTATATCAAGATGTCCGCAGTATCTGAGGTCACCATCAAATGATTACAGGTTCATAACCACCTCTCCACTCATTCTCCACTTTCATCCAACCTTGAAACTCACAGGAGTTACTGTTCTTTGGTCTTCTGGTTGAGGCCACTAGGTTCTCATCCAAGATTCTAGGGTACATGTGCATGTTTATAAGCCCCCCCTTCGAGTGTTCCGGTCCCCTTAGCAAAGAAACATCCCCAAAGCAGAAGGTTTCCACCACCATTTAAGACAACCTCCACACACAGGAGGCATGGCTCAGGTGATGGAGTGGTAGTCTCCCAACCTGTCCAAGACCACATTGAAGTATTTGGTAAGTTGCTTCTGGTGCTGCGTCACCATTGTGTTACAACACTGAAGTTAGACAAGCGCTATGCAAGAGTAAGTCCATTTATCATTTACTTGATGCCAAAGACCTCCATTTTGGTGTCATGTGACCACATCACATTCTCCCATACCTTGTATGAGTTATTGTTATTTTGTTGATTGTCAAACCCGACACGGTGCTCTAGTGGTTAGCGCGCAGACCTCAGAGCTAGGAGACCAGGGTTCAATTCCACCCTCGGCCATCTCTGTGTGGAGTTTGCATGTTCTCCCCGTGCATGCGTGGGTTTTCTCCGGGTACTCCGTTTTCCTCCCACATTCCAAAAACATGCTAGGTTAATTATTCATTCATTCATTTTCTACCACTTTTTCCTCACAAGGGTCGCGGGGGTGCTGGAGCCTATCCCAGCTGTCTTCAGGCGAGAGGCGGGGTACACCCTGGACTGGTGGCCAGCCAATCACAGGGCACATATAGACAAACAACCATTCACACTCACATTCATACCTATGGACAATTTGGAGTGGCTAATTAACCTAGCATGTTTTTGGAATGTGGGAGGAAACCGGAGTACCCGGAGAAAACCCACGCATGCACGGGGAGAACATGCAAACTCCACACAGAGATGGCCGAGGGTGGAATTGAACCCTGGTCTCCTTGCTGTGAGGTCTGCGCGCTAGCTAGGTTAATTAGCGACTCCAAATTGTCCATAGGTATGAATATGAGTGTGAATGGTTGTTTGTCTATATATTTGCCTTGTGATTGGCTGGCGACCAGTCCAGGGTGTACCCCGCCTCTCGCCCGAAGACAGCTGGGATAGGCTCCAGCACCCCCCGCGACCCACGTGAGGAAAAAACGGTAGAAAATGAATGAATGAATGATTGTCAAACCTCCAACAGTGGTTGTGAGCTGCTCCCTCACCACTCCAGAGTGAGCGTGACTAGAGGCGGGGCGTGCTACAGCAAACCACGCATTTGACTCGGGCCCCGGCTTCTTATGTGGCCCCCACGAGGGGCAGAGACTGAGAGACCAGGTGCCCCCAAGTGCTACTTCATGTACTGCACAGAAACGACAACAACGGGCATTTACGATGCAATTATGAAACAACGACGTAGCAAACTCCCTTGGGGCCCCCCCCCCCCGCACGGCCCTATTTGCCTTCAGTGCTGTCTGCATCAATCAGCGTGAGCTGCGAGGTTTGTTTGTTTATCGGCCATCGAGTTCCCCACTTGAGAGAGACATGATGAAGAGGAGATATACCAGAAATTGTGTGCAAAAACAAAACTTTTTTTGGTGTTCACGGATGGGGTGGGGGACCCATGAATTTCTTGCTTTGATCCCCCAAGGACCCTTGCCCCGCCACTGAGGGTGACTGACCGTTATCTTGGATTTCTTGTTATTTCTAGCTTATTGTAAGTCTATTCCAGCCTTGTACAGGTACGAAATCTTGGAAGTGAGATTGGGAGTACTTTCTTAAAGGGACAGGACGCACTTGTGCGTTTCATGGATGCATAACTGCTCTGTGGGGGTCACATCCTTAAATGTGGACGTTTGGACAACCCCGGTGTAAAGCAAACAATCAAACATGAAGCCATTATTGCTAAAAGAGCAATGCTATATTTCAACCAATCATAAAACACGTACCTGGAAGCTGCAAAGAAGCTGGTAACCTGATAGCCAAAGCTTGCGTAATAGGCGTGCTCCATGATGGCCATCAGTTGAATGCAGTTGTATCCTGGACACAGCACACAGTTTAAACTTAATTCATTATCCAGTTATGTTATCTTCACTTGCTTTTTACACCCCAGTTTTGGTATGATTTGGTTTTCACTTAAAATTGGCTTCAGTTTTTGTACGCAGTAATCCCTCATCACTTTCAGCTTCGAATTTCGCAGCTTCTCCCCATCATGGTTTACAGTAAATACAATCGTCCCAAGCAATAACTCGGCTCGTGTATCCTTCCCTCACTATATTGTGGTGTTTCATACATTAACAATGGCTGTTTCGTGGTAGACTATGGTCTTTTATTAATCATTTATACAACATATTGAAATGCAATATATGTATGTAGTATTTATATATGTAGTATTCTGGCCACTAGGTGGCCGTAATGTTAAATATATGATATGAAATATATGCATTGTACTCGCTGTAGCCAGCCATAGATGAAGAGCGAATAAAGGCTCTCCCCCCATTCCGTGCGGAAGCAGAAAGGTTGCTTTTTACTTTGTCCTTTTTCCTCTTAATTTTAGAAGAAATCATTTTGAGGCAAACAGTTAGCTCACCAGCACAATTGTGCATTCCCGTGTAAATGAAGAATAATAGTAGTGTAAAGATGACTATAGGGGTGTTAGTTCATGTCTAGGGGGCTCTAATATCAAATAATAGTAAAGGTTTTCTATGTTCTAACTACAAAAATATTCATTCATTCATTTTCTACCGCTTATCCTCACGAGGGTCGCAGCGGTGTTGGAGCCTATCCCAGCTGTCTTCGGGCGAGAGGCAGGGTACACCCTGGACTGGTCGCCAGCCAATCACAGGGCACATATAGACAAACAACCATTCACACTCACATTCATACCTATGGACAATTTGGAGTGGCTAATTAACCTAGCATGTTTTTGGAATGTGGGAGGAAACCGGAGTACCAGGAGAAAACCCACGCATGCACGGGGGAGAACATGCAAACTCCACACAGAGATGCCCGAGGGTGGAATTGAACCCTGGTCTCCTAGCTGTGAGGTCTGTGCGCTAACCCCTAGACCACCGTGCCGCCCCCTACAAAAATATGTGATTTATAAATAAAAAATCCTACATCGTGAAAATTCACTTGTCGAGAACCAATTAACCGCCATAGTTTTTTCTGACATTTTGGAACAAATTATTACTCTTGTTTATCGCAATTAATTGGTTCCCAACCCGACCACAATAAGTACATTTCTGCAAAGTAGGATTCAATATTAATAAACAGAAATGCACATTTTCACAGTTAGAGCATTGAAAAACTGTTCATGATTTCTTAAATACAGGTTTTGGCATTATTAGAGCCCCGTACACATGAAATAACACCCTATAGTCACTTTATACTGCTTTTGTTCTTAGTCTATACAGTAGTTTGCCAATTTAGTTATTAGTTATTCCAAATTGAAAGGGTCCCTGACATGATTCATCAACTTTGCGTAAATATGTTATATATTGTTTGTAATTATGTTCTACATCAGGGGTGCTCATTAAGTCGATCGCGAGCTACCGGTCGATCGCGGAGGTGGTACTGGTCGATCGCTGGTCGATCGCGGCGTGACATTAAAAAAATATCATCCCAGCATCAATGCCGTCACTTGATTGACATACAGGGCAGCCATTCAGATGACAACTGAATGTTGCCCTTCGGGCGACCAATCAAATCAAACAACGTCTCTAAGTGCAGCAGAACTTACGATGTCAGCCTATCATCCATCCCCGTTACTTGATTGACATACAGGACAACCAGTCAGATGACAACTGAATTTTGACCTTTAGGTCACCGCTCATGCGTAAACAACGATGCAAAGTGCTAAGCTAGTCGGCGAATTGCGTCAGATTTTAAGCCCTCGCTAAAGTTTATGGTCACTAAAATGAGTGAAGGAGCTGGACCAAGTAAAAAGGCAAAAACTGGACCAAGTAAAAAGGCAAAAAACATATCACTTCCATACGGATATGGAATATTATACGGATATTATGATACGGATATTATCCATGACTGATAAACATTTGGAAGTGTGCTTGAGGCTGGCTATCAGCAGCTACTGTCCGGACTATGCATCCCTGGCTGGTTCAATTCAGTGCAAGTCATCAAAGTAAACTCAGGTAATTACAAAAAATGTTAATAGTTAATTATGTGTGTTTTGCAATATTGGCTCATTTGGTTATGTAAGGTACATCAACATACATTGTACGTACAAATAATCCTCCATACATTTGAAAATAAATAGATGTTTTGCATTTTTGTAGTGGGTAGATCATTTTGACTCGGTCGTTTTAAAAGTAGCTTGCATGCTGAAAAAGTGTGAGCACCCCTGTTCTACATTGTTCAATTTTTTAAAGAAAATGGTTTACAAAATTTACAAAAATGACATCTATAGTTGATGGCGCAAACCATGATGAGCTAGCTCTCGTAGCTCGGCCACATTTCCGGAAGTGCTGTCATCCCCAAGGGACCTCAGCCATGGCATGTTGGCTGGGCTCTGCTGGTTCAGCGGCCAGTCTCCATGCAGTGTGAAAGGTCATGTCATGAACGATAGTTGAACCGCGGTACAGCGAGGGGAAATGAATGACCAAAACCGAGGTTCCACTGCTCCTCATTTCCTACAGTAGCTGCAGGGCTTGTTCCTTCCTGGTGATTTGTAGGATGTCAGCAGAGCTCACGGGACACACGCATAATGACAACATCATCTGGAAGCACGCCGCAGCTATTTGGACGTGCATTTGGACACGCTGGTTCCGGAGATGGTCTCTGAGCCAGTCAGGATCCTCTTGTTGTGACACGCGCATGCTAAAGACGAGGCGTGTCTACGGGAGACAACAGCTACGAGAGTCAGGGGGTCACGTATGACATCTCGACACGGCCCTGGGAGAACGCCGCCACGAGTAAGACAACAAGAGGCTTTTAAGCCGCCACCACTGAGCGCTCCAGAGGGAAGCCCTGCGGTTATTTTCCATTGTCATGTGGCGCCCAGCTTAGCTTTGTCTCATGTTGGTGAGAGAAAACAAAAACAAGGTTTTTCTCGAGGTAGTGTGTGACAGCACCGGGGCGAGGGGCTTATTTTACACACACATACACGTTTTGGGGAGGAAATGAAAATGGCAAGCAAAGGCAGACGGTGTTTTTTTTTTTTTGTCGTTTTTTTTCAGCCTCTAGCCACATCCGATTGGGAATTCCCGGGGCTGCAGCAGGTACTGTAGATTGTTTGACAGCAGCCTGACGGAAACGGGGGGGGGGAAGCATTTATCAGATGGCTCCTGGTGCTATCTGTGCATTCGAATAATGTCTCTGCAGCGGGCGGCAAAATAAAAGCACGTCTGTTATCATTTGCAAGGAGCTGAATTTTCAATCTGCTCCATAAGGATGAAATTGCATTCAAATGCATGATAGCTAAAAAAAAAAAAAAAAGATTGTTGTGGAAAACAATCAAGCCTATCATTTAGTCAGACAAATAAAACACATTTTCTTTAGTAGTTTAATTAAAGCTGCGAGTGACAATATGGAGTCCTTCCAGACGGCCATGAGGGGAAACTGCTGATGAATGAGTTTTTTTAGTTCAGATGTCACTGTGGGCAACTTTTCACCAGAAGCGAGACTTGAATACAAAACTCAGCTGGTCCTGGAGGCTGCCATCAATGCAAGCGCTCCTCTGTTTATTGAATGACGCAACGCGCGCTAGACTTTTTAATAAAGTCCACAGAGACAAATTCTACCAAGGTATTAATAAGCAGTCATGCCGGTGATGGAAGCGTCAAAGTGCTAGGCTCATCTTACCCAGGTCTTTTATACGCGGCAGCACGTTGTTTGTGAAGTTGACGTATGATGCGATCTCCCTCTCCGGCGAAGCGATACCCACGTGGGCCTCGTA